>NW_019384510.1:542670-595772 GCF_000671375.1 Centruroides sculpturatus
AGGGTTGTACTTAATGTTCTAAAAAAAAAAAAAAAAAAAAACACCAAAAGCTTGGAAACAAATGCAAATTATTAAACATTCACAAATACATTCCACAGACAGTATTGGAAAACAGCACACACAAAATGTACTATGACAGAGCCATAATCACAGATAAAACAATTTATTACAACAGACTAGACATCACACTCATTGACAAACACAATAAAAATCACATACATTATAGACATATCCATTTTAAACACTCACAATGTACAAAACATATGCACTGAAAAAATCAGCAAGCACACAGAACTCACCCAGGAAATAAGGCATCTGTGGAGGATGGGTAAAATGCTTATTGTACAGTACCTGTTGTTCTCTCCTGTGCAGGTGTCATACCACACACACACTACACAAAAGCCTGGGAACATTACAATTAAATAGAAACACATATATCACACTACAGAAGGCCACTATATTTAATACATGCCACATTGTTAGGAAATTTCTGAATACAGACACTGACACACTTATTTAATTTGTTTTGGTTGCTATGCCTTGACTCTGGTCCGGCATAGTACACAGCCACCGGTTTAAACCAAGTATTACCCACTAAACTCAACACAATAATAATAATAATTATTAAATATTATCATCAGAAATGATCAGTTTTCTACATATGTTTATAAAGATAACAATCAAGTATTTACATCTTTATTAATTTCTGTCATTTTGTAGAAATTAATTTGGGAAATGTTACTGATCCTTTCTTCTTTATTACTAGAATAGTCTGTGTTCACTCAAAAGATCACTGACAAAATATTTGGCTAATACAGCATGCATATGCAATTGAATATAAACACTGGTCAATTATATAACTCAGGTACTCTTAGAAATTTGTCTATCTTACATCAATCTCTCTAGAACAATATAGGTATATATAAGAAATAGAGAAATATGAAGAAATATATATAAAGAAATATGGTAACAATTGTAACATTTTAATAATGTTGAATGTTATTTTGAATCTCTTCTGAAATACAAATATTTTTTGATAAAAATTTTTACATTTAAAGATTGGTCAAAAGTAATTTTAACCTTTAAGTGCATTTTAATCAGAAATTTTTTATGTTTTCATAAAATTCTCAGGGTAATCAAACTCTGAGTCAAATTATCCCATTTATATGAGGGCTGTTCAATAAGTAATGCACATAATTTTATTTCTTGGGTCCTTTCATTGCAATTGAATGAAACTTTGCATAACATATTTTTAACAATTGTAGTATAACAGCACGAAGTTTTCATTCTTTCTGTTAGATGGTGGTAGTGTAGTTTAGTTTTAAAATGGCAGCTGCACATGAGACACGTATAAAGCAGAGAGCAGTGATTGAATTTCTTTTTGTGAAGCATGAGACCATCTCAAACATTCATAGACAGTTACAACATGTCTATGGGGATGAAGCAGTGGATAGGAGTACTGTCAGTCATTGGGTTAGCAGAGTGTCAAGGTAAAGTGAGACTGTCAGATCTTTTTCACTTGGGATGGCCACATGCTGCTGTGACTACAGAGACATTTCAACATACTGATAGGCTTATTTGAGATGATAGGTGAGTAACAACCAAACAACTTGCTGTTCAACTAGGCATCTCTGTGGGTTGTGCCAACACAATTATCCAACACTTAGGTCATTCAAAGGTTTGTGCCAAGTGGTCCCTAAGTGCATAACTGAAAACAATAAGGAGCAAAGAAGGACATTTGTGCAGAGTTGCTTGAATATTATGAAGCTGATGAATATTTCTTATTCAAAATTGTCACAGGAGATGAACATGGATTCACCATTTTGAACCTGAGACCAAATGACAATCCATGGAGTGATTTCACAGAAATTCCCCTAGGAAGAAAAAGTTCAAATCAAGATCCTTAAATAAATAAATAAAAACAAGAACTTATACTGGAATGAATAATATAAATAAAATAAAATAAACCTTTAACTATCCAGCAATAAATAAATGGATTAAATGGGCATATAAGCATTGCACGAGTATCTATGATACTTACAAAGAGTTGGATTACATCAGGAAGACAGCAATGCAACAAGATTATCGGAGGAGGGAGGTGGACGAGCTTATTACGAAGTTTCAGAATCAGAATCAGCAGCATCCCAAAAAAATGACCCAGGAATGAAGAGTAGTTCTTAATTATTTTCCTTTTTTAAACAAAATGATTAGGAGAGTGGCGAACAGTAATAATTTACAAATAGTATATCGGCGTAATCCGACGATCTACAGAAGGTTAAGAAATGATAAGAGAAAGGAAAAGCGAAATAATTTACCAGGGGTTTATTCTATACCTATAAAGGATCAACGGTTCAACTCAGACCTTGTTTACGTGGGTGCTACTACGTGGCAGTTAAAACAAAGATTAAAGGAACATAAATACTCTGTGAGTAAGAACATAGATGCCACAGTGCTCACAGCATTTGCCAAACAGCAAGAGGTCAAGGTATATTGGGATCAAGCCTCGATCATTAGAGCCACGAATTCCAGACAGGCATTGAAACACCTTGAAAAGATAGAGATACACAAGGCACACATAAATAAGGGATGCATTAATCATAGAGATGCGGAAGGGTTATCTCATGCCTGGAAATCCTTTTACAATAACGCAGAGTAACACCTTGTAATCAACATATATTCTCCTCCCCCTTTTTTGGCGGCTTTATTATTTTTTTATGTTATTTGCAAGTTATTTATAGATTTTCAGAAGATGCATGTCCGATGAAGTACGCATGCGCATTTCGGTTTCTGTTTAATTTGTATTTAATGCATTCTTTTTTTAGTGTTCTTTTTTAATATTGGTTCAACTGAAGATGGCTGTTTAAAAACGGTTGAAAATGTTTTTATTAAACATTATTTATTGCTGGATAGTTAAAGGTTTATTTTATTTTATTCAAGATCCTTAGCTGGCAAGATTATGGCCACAGTGTTCTGGGTTTCTGAAGGTGTGATTCTGATTGACACATTGCCACCTGGTGAAACAATAAACTTAGGGGTTTACATCAACACTCTGAAGAAGTTGAAGAGATAATTTAGGCGTGTTCATTCTCATAAAGATGTTAACCAAATTCTCCTTTAACATGATAACATGAGCCACACACTAGCCTGCGCACACGTCACGAGATCACAAATCTTGGATGGACTACCCTTCCTCACCCACCCTACAGCCTGGATCTTGCACCTTCTAACTTTCATTTGTTTGTCCTCCTGAAGGATGCTATCTGAGAGAAGCGATATGACAACAATGAGCAAATCATAGGAAATGTCAAGAAATGGCTGAGAAAGAGAACAGCTAAGTAGTACCAAACTGGCATACAGGCTCTGGCATGTAGGTGGTTATAAGGCCATAGATTTAAATGGAGACTATGTGGAATAATGGTACTTGTAGCCAATTAATTGGAGAATAATATAGTATATTCGGATTTGTAAAAAAAAAAAAAGACAAACCTTGAGTAAGAGAAAGACCTATGTACATTACTTATTGAACGTCATAGTATTTTAAACGGTCATTGTAAAAATAGGACATGTAACAGCCATAGTAAAAATAGTGCATCATATACTTATCTGAAGAGTAAATGCGATTCTGAATGACGGGGACATGACAGATACAATGCATGCGCAGTGGACATCACACAATCGAATCATCATTCAAATTTTGTTTTTTTTTAAAATTGCGTAACTGTTTTAGAATAAGGAATCAAGGCGTTGTACCTGAGGAAGGACACGGAAAGTGTTCGGAAAACGTTTGTTTCTTCAAAGTTGTTTATTTTATTGTATTTCTTCACACCAGTTAGAGACTTGAGTAAGTAGGTTTTATTTATTTATTATACACACCCCAGTGTGCATGAAGAAGTTATATTTTAAATACTTTCATATTTATCAACACACTAACACCTAAATGCTAATTCCAGCATATAATCTTTAATATTCGAAACGTTTTTGGCTGTCTTTCAGAGGCCCTCTTCAGGAAAGAATACATAAATACAAAAAAACAGAACATTTTCTGGCTCTTATTTAACACAAAAGATGTGTCTGATTACAAGAAAGCGCCAGGCGTGTACTACATTCCATTGCATGACAAACGTTTAATAGACATATAACATACATCGTATCCATGTACAGATCACTTGAAGCTAGAAAACATGATCACAAATATGATGTGTCCAAGGGGAAATATAATACTGCACTAGCCTAAACTGAAAACTAATACTGCACATATAATACTGAATGGTGTAATTTACTAAAGAAGGCTTATTGTATTAGGTTGAAAACATTATGTTTTATTAAATCTACTGCTGGTGTTACAAGGATCAGTTTATTATTGTTTCTTATTCTCCAGTTAGATCTTACTTATTTGTACAGATTTTGATATATGATATGACATGTTTTATATTATGGAAGAAAAAGTTTGAAATTGTTGTGTGATAAATAGAAATTTAATTCTTTTATTTAATAGCTAATAATGAAAACTAATTAGTTCTATTATTAAAACTTTAAGGTGTTAGAAGTTAAGAGAGAATATATAATGATACATTGCTTTTATGAAAACTGTGTTTAATAAATGAACAAATACAGAAAGAACAGCAGAAGCTTTCTGTGCTATTGAACATGGTGGAATGCGGTCAACTAAGTGTGGGAAGATCTTGCACCTCTTGGCAGTTGAAAGGTTCACAGTACAAAATTTACACTCCTTGACACACTTCATTTTCATGTCTCTTGAGATGTCAAAATGTAGTACTGTGCTTCAAATGTTTATAGTAGTTAAAATGTAGGGACTTTCAATACATATACACTTTATCCAATCATCACATAACATTGAACTTCTGAATTTGACAAACTTCTCTTTCGTAAAAATGTCGGCAATATTTTTATTTGTACTATGTTTAACTGAACTTTCCTTGTTTCTATACAGGTCTTTGAGGTAGTGATACCTTACATCAATTTACATATCCCCACTTTGAATTCTCAAATGTTCTCATCATAGAAATTGTATTTATGTATTCAACTTTGAGGATTGCAGTATTACACTTACCAAAATCTGACAAAATACCTTTCTAATTCATTAATCTTGAGCTGTGATTGTGATGCTGGCTGAAATATATACAGCCTCCATGGATGAAAGAGCCACATAGTTCTGTTTTCTGGAGTACCATATGATTGAATTTCCAGCATGAAAACCAATCATTCTGCACACTTTTTCTGGTTTTTGTATCTCCTCCCAAACAGCATCACTCATGCCTACTAGAGTCTAAACCTTCTGTAAAATGAAGTGTAAGATATCTTGTGCAACTTAGGTATTGAAGAATTCTTTTTCTTGTCTTCCACAACTGATCTGTTGGTCTGTCTAGATATCTACTAAGATACGATTATATGCAATATCCGGTCTGCTTGTAACAGAAATGTATTGTACATCAGACTGCACACCAATCTGCAAAATGGAGTTTTTTTTTATTCAAATTGGATTCAGTTAAATGGAAATTCATTCAACATGTACCTGAACCAATTACCGGTGTTAAATGGAAATTCATTCCCATAGGTGTAGCAACTTTTCGACACTTTTCCATATTAAATTCAGTTAAGATATGGGTTATTCCTTATTGGACTGACTGATTTTTAATTCCTTTTCATTTCAATCAAACTGCATTCCTAAGACTATGAGACTTCTCCCAAATCTCTGACATTGAGCTCTTTGTGCAGATCATTCATTAATTTGTCAATCTTTGCATCTTCACTTGTGATGATTGCATCATCGTCAATGAAAATAGTCAAGTAGGCACCGTTAACTACATACAAACAGAAGTCGTACTTCAACCTACAAAAAACAAACTTTTTCAAGACTTTGTTAAACTTGTCATTTCAACATTTTGATGCATTTCTCAAGCCATATAATGCTCTATTTAATTTCAATGCCCTTTTTTGACATTCAAGCCCTTCTGCTGTATTGATGTATACAGTCGACCCCCCCTGTAAGATCACAGATACGTTCCATTCTTTAGGAATCCGATTTCTTACGAGTCCTTCCAATCACAGCCCCACACGTGTCAAGTTTACGGACTACGGCTGTTTGAAAGGTTTTCTTCCATAAAATTAATCGATTCTAGACTAATCCGACTCAACATTTCCAAAATACGTATATTTTTTTTGGGAATAATCCGTATAAACTACGCTATAAACAAAAAATTGTAGGATTACTTACCGAGTGTCCACCATTCGACATCGCCATTGCTCAGGCTTGTTTTCGTCGCGAAGCAGCACACCAAACCGTGGCCAATTTCTGATAACTTATTTTTCTGTCGAAAACTTTGTTGAACTTTGGAGACATCATTAATATAAATAATTTTTATCGCCGTTGAATAAGAAATGTTTCTTTCACAAGAAATGTATAAAATTACAGTACTGTATTAGACTTACGGTACCTAATTTACATACTGACAGACGATAGTTAGCGTAAAAATCTCCGTAGCGTGGCGCCACGCTAGACGGCGGAAATTATATATTTAATTATAACAAAGTTACAATAAGTTAATATATAATTATATATACAGTACCTAATTTATATATAATTAATATATAATTATATGTACAGTACCTAATTTATATATAATTTATATATAATACTGTACAGACGATAGTAATTTCTTCGTAGCGAGGCGCTTGACGGCGCGGAAAGTAGTTTGGCTGTCTGATGACGTTTTACTTAATTATAGGAGTTTTTTTACCTTTTTTTACGGATACCGTCCCAATTTTTTCGCAGTTTTACAGGAATTGTAATTATAGGAACCGTAATTATAGGGGGTCTACTATATATCTTTTTCTAGGTATCTGTTTAGAAAGACAGTTGGGACGTCTATCTGACGTAGTTTCCAGTTATGCTATACTACCATGGAAAGTAAAATTCTAATTGTAGACATCCTACAGACTGGCGCATAGCTAAATTCTCCATCTTTTTCATAAGGTACTTGGAATCCTCTTGCCACTAACCTGGCTTTCCTTGTTCTGTCTTCTTTGGTTTTAAATATCCATTTTGTGTCTATAGCTATCTGGCCTTCTGGCAAATCTGTAGGTGTTCATGTTGAAGTTTCTGATGAGAATCTAATTCTTTCTCTATAGCTTTCTTTCACTCTGGTGACTTGCATGCTTTCCAGTATGTTTTAGGCCCTTCTGTCGATGATAACAAACAATATGCAGTATACAATTTAAAAGCATTTAAATGGAAAGGTTTTTTAATGTTTCTTCTAACTTTTGAGTTTTTCATTTGGTCTTCTTTTTCATGTTTTTGCTTGCTATTAGTATTGTTCCCTTGTAATCTTCCATTGTCTTCTTGCTCTTCTTCAATACTGGGTTACAATTGGAGAAACCACCCCCTCTTCTATTTGCTTTGGTCTGGCTTTTTCATTCTCTATATACTCCATATAGCCTTCATCAAACTGTAAGTCTCATGATCTTACTATCCTTTCTTCTGTTGGGATCTATAGCCATCGCCACAATATCCCACCATAACTGCATGTTTCGCTCTTGGTTCTAGTTTATTTTGCTTTGGTAGGATGTTGTACCATGTTTGACATTCAAATATTTTCTTCTTTCTGATATTGTTCCACCCATGTCACAGTGATGGTGTTTTCTTTCTCTGAAGACCACTTGTTTGAGATCTATTTAGTTTGTAGGTTGAGCTCTTTAATGTTTCTCCCCATAACTCTTTTGGGATTTCTGAGTCAATGAGTTTTGTGCAGATCATGTTTAACAAAGTCTTATTTATGTGTTCTGCCTTTTCTCCCATCTGTGGGCTGTAACTCATAATATATTCCAATATTATGCCATTATGTTTTGCAAATCCTAAAAATTGTTTGAACTAAATTCTCCGCTGTTGTCCAGTCACAGTCTTTTCACTGTATGATCATGCTGAGCTTTCATTTCTCGAATATAATCTATCAAGTTATCTTCTGCTTCATTCTTAATCTTTAACAATTTAATGATGACAAAATGTGAGAAGTCATCTAAGATTACCTGAAAATACTTTTCACCACTAATTGTAGATGGTGTGATTGGCCCACACACATCATTATGTACAAGTTCACTCACCTATGGTGGTAGAACATCTTTCATTATGGTAAAAAGGGGCTCTAGAAGCCTTTCCTTCTACACACATTGAGCACATTTGATTCAAAACATTGAGTCCAAGCTGTTGCAGTGCATCTCCTTATAAGTCAGTGTTTTTTAACAGGGAGGCCATGGCCCCCTGGGGATCCATAAGAAGTTTGCCTGGGGGGCCATCAAATTATGCAAAATTTCCTTCAGAATATAATAAAAAGAAAATTGATGTATAATCGAATATTGTATTGAAACGTGAAATAAGAAAGATAAAGTTTTCGTATTTAGTTTTTTTTTTATATTTCTTATTTTTTCCTACTTACAACTTTGTTAGTACAGAAGAAATAAATGCGAATATTCTACTTACACTTAGATTGTAACTTAAAGGTGATGAAGAACCAGGACTACTTATAGGTATTGCCTGGGGTGAAAGGGTGGGTGAGAGAAAAGAATTAAGAGAAGAGGCGAAGGGGAAAACTAAAGTGAGATAAGAAAGGGGATGAAAAGGGATGTTGATGGGCTCCTGCATCGGTTTTTTATTTATAAAACAAATTTAGAAAATAAATACAAAGACATATACAATACAATAACAATTGAAGCACCCTTCTTGGGTGAATACAGTTAAGAAAATATGTAACATAATGTATATGAATTAAAATTACAAAAGTAATAATGAATACAGAATTAGACAGGTCACTGTCTTTTCCTGACAGTAAATAACATTTGTATACAACAGTCTTGATGAGTCTGGAATAACAATTGAGTCCATACAGAAACAACAAACTTGATCAGGGCTTTCAGAACACTGAAGTGTAGAAAAGTGCGGTCCTGTTGTGACTCAGCAACTGCACTTGCCAACTTGGAAAGCACTAGTTGTTAGAGTTTCAAACGTCCAAAGCTCCTGAGCTCCGAATGAAGTCGTAAAGTTCTTTGTATATGTTCTTATTCGAAATAAGAACTTCTGTCTGACAGGGTCAGTTGTGACCTTCCTGTAGCACTGTTTGTAGTAATTTATTACATCCTTGATCATAAGTTTTACAATGAAAAATTAGGTGAAAAGTATCTTGACGTGAACTGTTATCACAACTACAGATGGATGTATCACTGTGATGAAATCTTTCCAGATATGTGAGAAAGTTACCGTGACCACTTAGGAGTTGACTTGTAATGAAATCCACTCTAAGATGTTTCCATTGCAGCCTTTGTGGGATATTGTGAATTAATTGGAATGTAGTTCTATCAGTTAAATCTTCCTTCCATATTCTTTGCCAAGAATGTATAATGGTATTGTATATAAGAGTCATAATTGCAATTAAAGGAATGTCACTGTATTCCGGCTTCATTTGGCTTTGTGCTGCCTTTTTTGCCTTAAACTGCAGTATTTACTTATTTTATTCCAAAGTAATTCTAAGAAACTGTTAATGCTTGGAATTTTAAAAATAATTAGGAAAAATAGTAGGCTTAGTAGTAGGCTTTGAAAATTTAAATGTTATTGCAAAAGATATGCAAAATCTATATAGCAAATATAAATTATTATTAAAAAAAATGGGGGTCACAAAAAATTATGAAATATTTGGTGGGCTGCAAGTATAAAAATGTTAAGAACCACTGCTGTAAGTGACCAAGGCATCTAAGCCACAAATAGTCTTCAGTTGCAACATGGCACTCTTCTTTAATCCTATTTTTCATTTTCAAAGTATAGAGCACAATTACGCTGTTACATTCTAACATGAAATTATTTCTATGAATTGTTGTATATTCCTTCTCCACCACAATCTGATGTCCTTTTGAGGTTATTTTTGAGACTGACAGCAAGTTGTACTTAATATCAGGAACTATGAGTGTGTCAATGGTTATTGTGTGTCCCTGACACATTTCCTGCAACTCGACACTTTTAGTTGCCTTTTAAACTTCACCATTAGTGATGTAAATAGTCACTTCATGATCCAATGGCAAAATATTACACATAAAGGGTTCTAATTCTTGTTTTACAAAATCTGTTTCCAAAGTTGTCATGACTGCATCATACTTGGAAGGTAGGGAAAGCAATAAATGACACATGATCACCTTCTTGAATTTGAGATCTGAGATTTTGAAGGTCACTTATTATTGTATCAAACTGTAGAAAATGGTCTTCCAGTCTCTCATTCTTACCCAAGTGCAAGTTCAACAGTTGTCTCCACAACGTCAATTTAGTGAATGAGCTTGTTCTGATGAGTACCTTTTTCAGAGCTAGTAACTGAGCTTTTGCAGTTTTACAATCCTTAATTACATTCAAATGGTTATTGGATATTTCTTGTATTATCACTGACTGTGCCTTGGCATCTTTCACCATATACAGTGGTACCTCAGGATACGAAATTAATCCGTTCCGAAACTGAGATGGTATCATGAAAATGTCGTAAGGTGGATCATCTTTTCCCATACGATTACATGTAAAACCAAATAATTCGTTCCAACGCGAAAAACATACTCAAATTAAAGCCAAGTAATACATAAAAAAAAAATAACTGTAGTAAGAAAAACAAATGAAAAATGCGAACTAATGTAATGTCGTATGGTGAGTTTTTGTTCGTATCGTGGAGCAAAAATATGTTCGAATTTCATGTCGTATCCTGAAAATTTCGTATGCTGGGGCGTTCGTAACTTGAGGTACCACTGTATTTCTTTCTTTCTGCTTCCTCCTCAGGTAGATTACTGTAAATCACATTCTCTCACTGTTCTCTTTTTAGAATAGATGATATTCAAAATTTCCAGTTATTAAAATTATTTGCTTCTAATACAGGCACGACAGTTGTCTCCCAACATTTCGACTACTCCACCAAATGAAGTTAACTGTATAAAATTTAAGGAACTTACTAGAACTTCTGGGCCCATAACCTATTGAAAGTTAGAAGAGAATGTATAACATTACATTGCGTTTATGAAAACTGTGTTTAATAAACAAACAAATACAGAAAGAACAGCAAAACAGCGCAAACCGTCTATGTTATTGAACATGGTGGAATGTGGTCAACTAAACGTGGGAAGATCTTGCACCCCCTGGCAGTTGTGAGACATGCAATATGAAATTCACACTCATTGACGTAAGGCAGGCATGTCAAACATGCGGCCCGCCAATACGTAGGTTGCGGCCCACCGAGACTTTTTAAAATTTTTAAATATCAAGCGATGTTTGAAGTTGGAAAGTTTGAACTTTTTGGTTGATGCTGGCGTCGCGTGCGGTTGCATAGTCGCTTGGGACGCTGCGCGCTGGAGCGAGGCGTCAAATGAAAAACAGCGGCCGAAGCCGAATGGAGATAAAAACGCAAGACGATCAGAAACATGATAGAACGCGGAGCAATCTAATCCGACACACAACACATTTGTGTGGCCGTCAGCCATACTGATATTTGTATATATTTTATTATATTATGTTAGGCTTAGGAATCTTTCATTGTTCTTTGTTCTAACTGTTCTAGAAATTTCCTTCCCAACCCTTTTTCCTTTGGGTGAGGTCACTGTTTCTGAGAAGTGGACTCGAAAAACAGAGAGGAGAGGTCCTGGGGTCACGGGAACCAGGGGTGAGACACTTTTGGCTTGAACTCCAGAGAGAGAAGACGTACAAAGGTAGTGCTCCAGGTCTGAAGAGAGAGGCTGGGTAATATGTGGAGCCGCTCATATTCCAACAATAAGGACATTCGATAAAAGAAGATATTGATAGGACACCAAGTTTGAGGTGTAGAGAAGGAAGGAACAGAGAAAGAACTGTTCAGAGAAAAGACTGAGACGGTGACCCATCCAAGACCACGAGGCCGAAAATCCCGGGTATTTCCTTCTTCCCCTTCTTACTATTCTTAGATGCTTATTTTTTTATTATTCTTTTTCTTTAGTTATAAGTTATAGTTATATGTCAACTCGCGGTTATTTGTCGCATCGCATGGAATTATTGCTCAGAAAAAGGGGTCCAATGCCTGTTGTATAATACTCCAGTTTTGCATTGTAAGTTGGGATTAACTGATAAAGAACCGGTTCAAGGCAAGAATAAATTATTTGTTAAAAAAGGAATCTGCAACTCGTAATTTTTGTGTTACTCTGTTCGCGGAGTATCATCATATCACTAGGAACATCACATTTGTACAAGTCGTCACAAAGTTTGCGAATGATATTTTGAACTCTAAAGTGGATTTTGGTTTTTTATTTATATTAAACTAAAAATTTATTTAATAAAAATATAATCAAACTTCAAGAACAATGAGTAAGAAAAGATCAATTGAAGAGGAACATCGTAATTTTCAAGAAAAATGGGAATTGCAATATTTTTGTGTCCAAAACAAGAATAAAATATTATGCTTGATATGTAAAAACACTATTTCAGTTCCTAAGGAATATAATATTAAAAGGCACTATGATAGAAATCATAAAAGAAATTATGACCAATACATTGAAAAACTTTGTGAAGACAAATTGTCGGAATTGAAATCAATTCTTCAAAAACAACAAAGTTTATTCACTAAATCTGTTGAAGACAATACAGCTGCTGTAAAAGTTAGTTATATATTATCACATTTAATCGCAAGTAGATCAAAACCATTTACCGAAGGGGAATTTATTAGTGAATGCTTAATTAAAGCGGCGGAAGTATTATGTCCAGCAAAAATAAAAAAATTTAAAAGTGTAAGTTTAAGTCGAAATACTGTAGCTAGCAGAGTTGATGAAATAGCCGAAAATTTGAGAAATAAGCATAATTCAACAATATCAACATTTCAAGCCTACTCTATTGCAATTGATGAAAGTACAGATATTCGAAATATCACTCAGCTGGCCGTTTTTATTCGGTGGTGGTGGTGGTGGTGGTGTAGTGATTTCATGATCATGAGGTTGGTGTTTTGAATCGTAGTGGTATCAGTGTAAATTTTTTTCCTTAAACTGTAATTTTCACTTTAAAATATGAATGTAACTTTAAACTTTATAATGTAAGTTTAAAGGTGTATGGTTACTGTCTGCCAGAATTATAGCTTTATGTAATCTTGATGTTTCTTGTTTTTTGAGGAAAAACTCTCATGGTGTCAGAACTTGTTTGTAATGCAGGGGGTAACTATTAGTCAGGCCATAGTCATCTTCTTTACAAGCAAGAGTTAGTCTTTATATGGATGATTTTGGATGATATTGTTTATGTTTAGTAAGTGGTGGTGGTGTTTTCCTTTGGAAGTGCTCAAGATCTGTGCATGTTCAGTGTATAACTTTAGAATGAGTGAGTACAGGGACAATATATGTATTAATAGCTTCAATAGTATGTTTTGCATTTAGGTGTGTTCATAGTACTGCATGAAATCTGTTCTGGCATTCAAGAGTTAATCTTTGTTTTTATCTGTTCATGTTCTGTAGGTTTCATCTGTTGGAATCCTATATGTAAAATTTGTCCTCTTCCATATAATATCTCCACTTCTGAAAATAAAATCTTTCTTCAGCACTCCTTTTTTTCAATATGGAGTGTTTTGCATTTCTAGACCAAACTCCATTTGTATGTCATTTGAGTATGTATGTGTAGTTTGTAAGAGATGATGAAACTGATTCTGTGTAGATGTGAAGTTTGATATTGTTCATGTATACAAGGTGCAATAATGTGAAGTGTTGTTTTGTTGTGTCTGATATTGTAGCCATATTGTGTTTTGTTTAATATGTTAGATAAAGGGTTAAGTGCTGAAGAGGACACAAGGAAACTTCTTGAAAAATTCCTTACTTGATGTGTATTTGGTTTGTTTTTATATGAGTGTTATGGAGGTTAGGATGTAATGTTGTTCTTCAGTGGAGCATGGTAAAGCCAAAGAAACTAATGAGTTGGAGATGGACTTTGTAGATGCAAAGTGTGTGCAGCAGCCAAGTGTGTGGGACCCCATTGAATGCTTTTCTATAATCTATGTATGCCATGTGTATGTTTCTGTGTTGCTTATGGACTTGCCATAGGATAACAGAATCAATGAGTTGTTGTTCATTGCAACCTTTATGATTTCTATGGTAGCCTTTTTGTTGTTCTGTAAGAATCATCAATACGATTGTATATTTTGTTTACAATGCAAGAGGTAAGAATCTTGTAAAGTGTAGGAAGACATGTAATTGATCTGTACTACGCAGGTCTTTTGGTGTTATTGTTTTTTGTGTCATGTAGGTGATGCCCTGTGTAAGAAAATCTGGCATGTCTTGTGGATTGTTGATGATATGAGTTAAATGTCTAGCTAGTTCCTGGTGCAGGGATGTGAATTTTTTAATAATCACTGGGTTGATATTCACGCCAAATACTGCATAGTTGGACGGGGAAATCACTGAGATCGGCATTACATGTGCATTTATCGCAAGTACTTTTGATGATCCTAAGGTCATCATCATCAGGCGAATATAGAAATTTAATAAAAACAAACAGAAATAATTTGATGAAGAGCAGAATGCATATAATTCAAAATTAAAACTTTTGACAAGACTGTTACGAACAAGCAACAAATATTCAAATATGTTCGAAATTAAACGAGCAGTAAGTTATGTAATATACAAAGCAGTGCACACATGGATCTAGACTCATGTTATACGTATGATGGAGGATAGTGATAGTTGTTTAACCGCTCATACAGTGTGACACATACATTGGGCAGGCCAAGAGTGGGAGTGTTGCATGTATCCAAGGTACAGTGGTACTTCAGGATACGATTGCCCCAACATACGAAATTTTCAGGGTACGACATGAAATTCGAACATATTTTTGCTCCACAATACGAACAAAAACTCACCATACGACGTTACATTAGTTCGCAGCGCCATTTTTTATTCACTTCTGTTCATTGGTCTCAGTCCGCGCGTTTGCTTTGTCGTGGAAGGATCTCGCTCGATAAAGGAAATCTCGAGATATTTTCAGAAAGTGACTAATTTTATTGAAAAGAAACATCCCGAAAAGGTTCACACTGGCCGTATTGCTGCTTGAAGTAATGACATTTGCCTAAGAAACATTTTAAAAAGTAGCAAAGCCAAACATCTTTGGATAGATATTTTACTAAGCGACCTCTATCCAGTGAAAGTTCTGGTGGAAGTGAAGGAAAGAAAGCAAAAATCAGTGAATAAAAATTAAAATAAAAATATATATAAAACTACAATAACTTTTTTTTAAAATCTTTTCTAAGATATTTTTAAGTTATTGTTACATTATGTTATATACGTTAAGTTTTAGTAGTTAAGTTTCTCCCTCTCTTCCGCCACCAGTTTACACCTCCACCGTCGTCTATCCTCAAAGGTAAAGTGCAAATAAAACTACATTTTTTTTATCAATTATTATTCTATTATGGTTATTTATACATTTACAACTACAAAACTCATTTTTCAGTGTTTTCCTTACTATAGTTATTTTGTTTTAATGCACTACTTAGCTTTAATTTGAGTGTATTTTTCGTGTTGAAACGAATTATTTGGTTTTACATGTACAGGTAACCCCCGTATAACACGGCACTTCTATAGCACGGATTCACTCTAACACGGTTCGAGAATTGGGAACATCTCCCGTATAACATGGCACTTCTATAGCACGGGTTCACTCTAACTCGGTTCGGGAATTGGGTAAAACCATCGTACAACATAAAATGTAATAAAGGGTGCGTTCTTTTAGGTCTATACCTCCGCGTAACTCCGCGCGAGCATTCTAATTGTTTTCGTGGCTACTTTGAATTCTCTTTCAACAAATAATCCATTTAATGGTTAAATTATACAATTTGGACCCTTCTTTTGTCTCTAAAAGCTCATTTAAGAATTATAGATTCCTCCACGCGATACTATCGATAGTGCGGGCGCCACCATCTTTCTTTCACCGTCATTCCTAAATGCTTACAAACAGCAGCACACTTCCGTTGCAGAGCGACCGTTATTAACGAACGCATTCACAAACTGTTACCAGTTTATGATGTTCTTGCTGAGATCATCATATAAAATGAATAATCCTCTAGTAAAATATTTACTTAAATGATAAGTATTTTACCTATGAAAAAAAATGAATAATAAATCCGATTTAAATAAGGATTTAACAACATGTTTTTTTAATTTTTGGAACCTAACCCTCTCTTTTCGCACTAGTTCTTTGTCTCGTATAACACGGATTCGCATAACATGGCAATTTTTTGGAACGTAACTCCCGTGTTATACGGGGGTTACCTGTAATCATATGGGGAAAAATGACTCACCTTACGACATTTTCACGATACGAACTCAGTTTCGGAATGGATTAATTTCATATCCTGAGGTACCACTGTATTAATAAGAAGGGACTCCCATATAAAAATGAGTTTGCGATTTTTGCAGCTCTTGAGCATACTTGTTTGGGACCATAGTGGGCTGTAACCCTGTTCAAGTACCTTTTCTGTAAGTTCTGTAGTGTTCCCTTCACAACATCCTCTTGGTGTTCTGCTACGTGGCTAGCTAGCATTTTTCTCGTGGCCCTAATGTATCTTGTGTTTACTCCCATAGCAAGATTCTCCAGTGGTACAGCATAGACCCCTGACTTCTCAAGAGTAGAAAACTTGTCCCGATCATTGCAAATGAGCTTACGTAGATTAGAAAGTGGAGATAGTGGCAGGACAAGGTTATCCTGTTTAAAAATGTGGCAAATACATATAGAAAGGGGTCCAAAGTATGGCAACGAAATTTGGACCACAGAAAACGCCCTTTTGTTGCAGAGCATAGTGCTTGGAAATAGGGATTTTTTACTATATTAAGCATGTGTAAATTTAGCATGCGAAAAACCAGCAGTGCGTACCACAAACTAATGTTGTTTAATTCAATATTCACTAGTGCTTGTGAAGATGATAATAAGAAAGCTCTTCTGATGAGGGTGGCAATGACAGCATTAACATATTGTGTAGGCTGAAAAGCCTCTGCTGGAATAATATGTGGTGCCATATTAGATTACTACATTTCACTATACCTTTAAAATGCAGTCTACTTTTGTCAGTTCTCTAACGTTTTCGGTCTAATTTATAGACCTTCTTCAGGATTGCTACATTTCACTATACCTTTAAAATGCAGTCTACTTTTGTCAGTTCTCTAACGTTTTCGGTCTAATTTATAGACCTTCTTCAGGATTGATGTAAAATATTTTAAAAATTTGAACTTTCTCAACGGTAATTCGAACCACGCACGTTCTATAATCTTCAGATATTCGATCGCGCATGCCCATTAGCTCTTTATAATGCCGCCGCTCTCCATGCCGTTGCTATTCTACTTGACTCTCGAAAATTTATATTAAGCCCCTTTTCTCTGTATTTATAAATGTGCCATGCCTCTGCATACTTTAGATGTCGTATATTATCGATCTTTTGTACAATATCCGCCTTGCTCCATTCGATTGTAATCTCTGCAGGATCCGCGATAGCATAATTGGCCAAAGCCGTGATCGGTTGTTTAGATCTTATATTTTTTTCGTGCTCCTTCAATCTTTCTCTTAATGATCTCTTTGTGGCTCCTATATAATATAACTCTTTCTTTAGCCTTTTATCATGCAACGGTATTCTGTACACACCTGGAACTAGCCTCCTGTCTATTGGTGTTTTGTCATTTCTTAGCATTTGGAATATTGTCGTGTTTCTCTTATATGCTATTTTCTTTTTGCTCTCTACTCCTATTTTTCTGTATATGCCACTTAACGGTGCTCTGTATTCCATTACGGTGAACTCCTTTTTTTCTTTCTTATCTTTAGTCTTATTGCATCCTTTTTCCGCTTCTTGTATTAAGGCTTTTACTTTACTTTGCTTAAGTCCTACATCTCTTGCTAATTTTGCAATGTAATCAAGTTCTTTACGTGTGTCATACATCCTGCTACAATGAGTGTATGCTCGTTTAATAAGTGCTCTAAACGCTGCTAGTTTGTAGTTTGTTGGGTCATGCGAGGACCATGGTATCAAATCCGGAACGTACGTCGGTTTTCTATACACTTTTGTAACAATTTGCTCTTTATCATCTATTTCAACCTCTATATCCAAGAAGTGTACTCTTTTTTGATCTTGCTGCTCTAGTTCTAATTCCAAGCCATACTTATTGTTGTTTATATCTCTAATAAATTGTCGTATGTCTGGTTTATCATTCCAAATAATCAATACGTCGTCGACGTACCTTGCATACATTATCATTTTATCTTCATACTTCTGCAGTACGCTATTTTCCAGAGATCTTATTACCATCTCGCACAGTAAGCCTGAAACCGGGCTACCCATTGGTACTCCTCTAAGTTGCGAGTATGCAGTACCGTCAAAAACGAAAATTGACGAGAATGTAGCTAAATGCGCCAGTTCTAGGATTTGTTTTCTTAACTTCGCTGCGTTGTCGATATTGCCCAGTAAAAAATCTCTTAAGTGACAAAAGCATGGTTCAAGCTTAATTGAAGGGTACATAGCCTTAAAATCGAGCACCGTCATGTATCTTATTTCGTTAACTTTCAGTTGTTTCAACTTCTGGAGCACTTCTAATGGTTGCTTTACGTTATAAATGTGGGGAGGCATGTTCGTATTAATAAATTCCTTAAGTTTCCTTTCTAATAATATCGTAGGAGCACAGCATTTATCTACTACTGGCCTCAAGCTTCTTTCAGATTTATGCGTTTTAGCAAATCCGAATAGCCTCGGCATGGCTGGGGATGAAGTTATTATTCTCGTCATACCTAGTTGCTTAGCTAAAGTTGTCGTAGAGAAACGTTTTATTCTTGCTTGTAACCTTTCCAAGGCCTTTGGGTGTGCTTTTTTGCATTCCGTGTCTCTTATGTACGTCGTTAAAAGCTCCTTATATGTGTCCCTCTTCATTAAGACCATATTTTTTGACTTGTCAGCTCTTGTAAGCACTATACCGTTATCGCACATCCATTGCTTACTTTCTCTTATATTTTTCCAGACTGCGTCTTGCGTCGATCTTGCAATTTCATTGTTTATTTTAAAAACTGTTCTTCATCTAAAAGCCTCTTTTTTAAGCTCGCTAAGCCCTTCTATCGCTTGCTCGACATCAGGGATAATTTTTTCATACGTAAGCTTAGGGCGAGGTACGTACTTGGGGCCAAATTTGCAAGCCTCCTTCACGCACGTTGGTGGTGCTACATTATCCCAACATACTATTGCCGATACTGTTTGCGGTCTTGTGTTTCTTTGTTGTTTTGCTCTTATCCATCCCATTTTCTTCTTATAATTCAAACTCAACCTTTCTGTGACTTGATCCGCTAAGTTTACTACTCTGCTATTAACGTTATCAAGTAATTCCGGATCTATTTCATACAGTTGATTTTCTACTTCTATTAGTTTTTCTATCAAATGACGGTGCTCGATTTTAAGGCCATGCTTTTGTCACTTAAGAGATTTTTTACTGGGCAATATCGACAACGCAGCGAAGTTAAGAAAACAAATCCTAGAATTGGCGCATTTAGCTACATTCTCGTCAATTTTCGTTTTTGACGGTACTGCATACTCGCAACTTAGAGGAGTACCAATGGGTAGCCCGGTTTCAGGCTTACTGTGCGAGATGGTAATAAGATCTCTGGAAAATAGCGTACTGCAGAAGTATGAAGATAAAATGATAATGTATGCAAGGTACGTCGACGACGTATTGATTATTTGGAATGATAAACCAGACATACGACAATTTATTAGAGATATAAACAACAATAAGTATGGCTTGGAATTAGAACTAGAGCAGCAAGATCAAAAAAGAGTACACTTCTTGGATATAGAGGTCGAAATAGATGATAAAGAGCAAATTGTTACAAAAGTGTATAGAAAACCGACGTACGTTCCGGATTTGATACCATGGTCCTCGCATGACCCAACAAACTACAAACTAGCAGCGTTTAGAGCACTTATTAAACGAGCATACACTCATTGTAGCAGGATGTATGACACACGTAAAGAACTTGATTACATTGCAAAATTAGCAAGAGATGTAGGACTTAAGCAAAGTAAAGTAAAAGCCTTAATACAAGAAGCGGAAAAAGGATGCAATAAGACTAAAGATAAGAAAGAAAAAAAGGAGTTCACCGTAATGGAATACAGAGCACCGTTAAGTGGCATATACAGAAAAATAGGAGTAGAGAGCAAAAAGAAAATAGCATATAAGAGAAACACGACAATATTCCAAATGCTAAGAAATGACAAAACACCAATAGACAGGAGGCTAGTTCCAGGTGTGTACAGAATACCGTTGCATGATAAAAGGCTAAAGAAAGAGTTATATTATATAGGAGCCACAAAGAGATCATTAAGAGAAAGATTGAAGGAGCACGAAAAAAATATAAGATCTAAACAACCGATCACGGCTTTGGCCAATTATGCTATCGCGGATCCTGCAGAGATTACAATCGAATGGAGCAAGGCGGATATTGTACAAAAGATCGATAATATACGACATCTAAAGTATGCAGAGGCATGGCACATTTATAAATACAGAGAAAAGGGGCTTAATATAAATTTTCGAGAGTCAAGTAGAATAGCAACGGCATGGAGAGCGGCGGCATTATAAAGAGCTAATGGGCATGCGCGATCGAATATCTGAAGATTATAGAACGTGCGTGGTTCGAATTACCGTTGAGAAAGTTCAAATTTTTAAAATATTTTACATCAATCCTGAAGAAGGTCTATAAATTAGACCGAAAACGTTAGAGAACTGACAAAAGTAGACTGCATTTTAAAGGTATAGTGAAATGTAGCAATCCTGAAGAAGGTCTATAAATTAGACCGAAAACGTTAGAGAACTGACAAAAGTAGACTGCATTTTAAAGGTATAGTGAAATGTAGTAATTAATTAATGCAGTTAGAGATTTAGTAATCCATATTAGATTTGTAGTGACCGAGAATTGTGGCCCTTCAGGAGATTTACATATGTGAAAATCTAAGAATGTTATTGCTGCCTCTTTTTTTTTCTTCCAAGTGAAATTGATGGAAGGATATATACTTGAGAGATACTGCATGAAGGTAAAAAAAATGTTTTGTCTGTGTCTTCCCACACTATAAGGATATCATCAACATAACGCAAATATAGCCGTGGGTAGTAGATGGCAAGCAGGGAATTGAATATTCTGTGTTCAATTTCTCTTATGATGAATTCCGCTAGAATAGCTGATAAAGGGGAACTCATAGGTACCCCTGCTTTTGTAAATGGATACTCTGATTAAATCAGAAATAATTATGATCAGTGACAAAGGACAATGCCTCACGTATATCAAGTATCTATTGGATGTTAAAGCCCTTTTTTAAGAGCAGAGAATTGGCAAGCATTAAACTTTGAACGTGAGTGCAGAAGGATATAAGGATATTACATCTAGTTTATAGAATGTGTAGGTGTCTGGCTCTAGGGTATCAATGCTTGAACAATGGTGGATTTAGCAATAACAGATGAGGGAGTAACAAATGGAGAATCTGGAATTAATGCGCGAAGGAATTTAGCTAGTGCTTTTTCTAAAAAGTATGTAGGATGAGATCTCTTATTTACAAGCAGACGTAATGGCCATTTTTGCCTTGTGCGATTTTGGTTCAAAGAACAATCTAGGACATGCAACATTGGAGGGGGTCAAGGGACCCAGCTAGGTTGAGGAAACACCTGGTAGAGCTATGATTCTCCTTGCCTTCCATAAGATCATTGGTGTAGGGCAGTGTTTCTCAACCTCTAACGAATCGTTGCCCCCTTCAACATAGTATCGCCCCCTTCACTTCAAAATTCCGATGCCGAGGGCCAAGGCTAATGCCAAATTCATACTGCATTGAATAGACTAGTGACTAGTATAATGTTATTTGTTTAATTATAATTTGTTTATAATTTAATTGTACGATATAACGAATAAAATATCTAATTATTCTTAATTTAATGTTTTACTATATCACCCAGAAAATTGTTTTTTTGCCCTCCAAAATATTTATTTATTTATTTATTTATTTAGACATACTAGGCAGAGCCCATGATGCGGGGTATACAATAATTCGTTACGTGTACATTACAAAAAAATATCATAATCCATCCATTATTACAGAGAAAATTAACATATACATAAATCAAAACAAAAATTATACAAGTATTATTATAAACATCAAAAAACATCAAAAATAAATATCTGAAAGCCAAATATCCAAATATAAACATATAACATAATAACAAAATTCATCATGGGGAGAACTATCCAACCAAAAACATCATTATATAAAGAAAAAAAAAATTAATTACACCCACCTATAAAAGAAAAAGGATTCAATTATCTTATCCAAAATGTGGATAGTCTCCCAACACTTCTTAGCCACAAGCACACTTTTAAGGAAAAAACAAATGCCACCTTTCGGCAAAAACGAATACTCCAATATGCAAAATAAACAACGATGTACGTCACTCCGTACAAGGGATCACTAAAACAAAATAAAAAATCAACAAAGATTACCTAAAAAATAATTTAATTTTTTGAACAAAATTAATTAAATCGAAATTACTTATATTAGTAATAAGTTCCAAAAAATTCTCCAACGGAATAATAGAAGTTCCAAACACACTTTCCCGAATTTTTTCTAACTTAGAGCATTTAGCAATCACGTGAAAAGCATCCAATAGCTGATCATCCTTACAATACATGCAAATTTCTCTGCGATAATTCTGTAAAAAATTAAGGGAATTACATCTGATTTGCATTACTGTGGCACCAATATTAAAAGAAAAATTATTATTATAAAGCGGACAGTCAAAAAAAGACTTATTTAAGTGCTTATACCAATCATTATAAGAACTTGCATTAACTCGTTGATTCAAATCCAGAATGAAGTTATCAAAATAATTTAATTTCAAAATAGAACAACTATCATGCTTATTTAATAATTCCTCAAAATTAATACCATTATTAACACAAATTTCCCTTAGACTTTTAGACCACAGAAAGTCTTTCTTATTAAGCACATAACACAAACAAATTCTACTCCATCGTTTTTCATCCAATGCAATAGTCCTAAAAGTCCAGTTCAAGCATTTATTCAATAATGTAAAAGACAAAGGTAATAACGAACATTCCATAAAGATCAAATAATTTGGGGTGCAACGAGACAAACCAAATAACTTTTTTATAAAATTAACCAGAACCGGATCCAATTCGTCATATTGGTATCCCCAAACCTCAGATGCATATAACATAGATGATTTAACAATTGAATTGAAAATCCTTAGACAATCTTTCAAATTTCGCAATTTCGCCGATCTACACATTTGAATAACTTTATCAGTTTTAACAAAGGCATTCTTTTTAACAGTCTGAATATGATATTTAAATTTACAGCCCTCCAAAATATAAATTGTTACTAATCATCTTCTCAACATGGAAAAACACCCACATGGGGGCGATATTGCTTCTGTTGAGAAACACTGGTGTAGGGTCTTCACTCATCACTGAGGAATGCGATTGTGCAAGAAATTCATTGACCCTGAGGAGAAAGTCGTTTTCTCTGCACAGCACAAACTTCTTGTCTTTGTCAGAGACTAAAAGTCTTAAGTTGGCTCTGGTAAGGAAGTGCATTACTGTCCCGTAGTTCACATGTCTATTGGGCTTACCAGATCTTTGTTTTGTCACTGTAAACTTCGTGATTATTGACACTTCCATTTGCGGATATGTAACGGTTTTATGGCAAGATTTGAGTGCTGCTAATGTGGCCGGAATCAACTGAGATAGATTGATGTTGGCAGGAGGAATATACTTGGGTCCTCATAGGATTTTATGCACTGCGGCAGGCACATTTTCATCCATACAGTTATAA
This sequence comes from Centruroides sculpturatus, assembly GCF_000671375.1. Classification (NCBI taxonomy): domain Eukaryota; kingdom Metazoa; phylum Arthropoda; class Arachnida; order Scorpiones; family Buthidae; genus Centruroides; species Centruroides sculpturatus. Next base: position 566,556 of record NW_019384510.1, read on the forward strand.
TATGGGATATTTCCCTCCATCTTGCTCTGTTTACTCGATGTACATACCAACCACTGGAGCTTGTTGTTCAATTTCTTTTGTAGTGCCTGGGTAGAACTGGAAGCAGTGTTCTGTATTTTACTGAGCTGCTCATAGAGTAAAGATGGGTCACAAGCTTTGGTGAACTGAAGATGTGTTGTATAGAGCTTGAGTTCCACCTCTGCAAGGTACTTTTGTTTGTTCTTAATCAGCTTTGCGAGGAGAGATTTTTCCACACTCGGAAGAATTAAATTTCTGTATTCACCTGACGATGACAACATTAGGATCGTCGAAAGTACTTGCAATAAATGCACATATAATGCCAATCTCAGTGATTTCTCCGTCCTATTGTGAATTTTTTGTACTAGAAATTGTGAATGTTGTCTACACCAGGTGCTGTCTAATTGTGTGCTTTCTGCATTGTGTAATGGATGCCTTGTGCATTTATTTCAACACAATGCATACTAGGTGTGTTGTGCATGTCTTTTCTTTCCTCTTTGATCCAGTCTGCTTAAACATTGTGCATGACAGCAGTACACCAAAGAAAAGACCAAAAATTTGTACGTTCTTCTTCAGTTGACATGCCATTGTGTTGGGAATCAGTACTGGGTTTGGTATTAATTTTTAATTGTTTGTGAATAATTTATTTTGTTTGTTTTCATGCAGAACAAATTATGTGTCATTTGAGTTACTGTGCTTTGGTTGCAAGTTTTTGTTTCAGTGTGTCAATGTATTCTGCAATGCGGATGGATTGTATTGTTCATGCTGTTGTGTGTTTTAATTTTCTTGGAAAATTTTTTTAGTTGTTTCATTAATTTAGGTGTTGTTTTGTTATTGCATATTGTCTAGCTGCTGTTTAATATTGTTGTGTTTCTATTCTACTTTGCCAGGCAGGCTTCTGAAAGGTTTTTGATTTGTGTGCTTTTATAAGTGGATATAGTTTTAGTCCATGGTAGGTTACTACTGTGACTGTACCAGCATAGACTAGTATATGGATGTTTGACAGAGTAGAAATAGAATGAGTACAATACAGTAATTGTGTACATAAGTGTTTACATAATGTGGAGTTTCCCTACTAGTTTAGAAGTGTTGATTTTGGGAATGCATGGCTGTTGTTCAGGATCAGTGCCTGTAAATTTAGTGAGTGTTTCCTGAAAAAGAAGAGAGAGAGTATGAATTAAACCTGAATCTATTTCAGGCAGTGAAGAAGTGTTGATATTATCAGCATCATGAAAATGGTAGTAAGAACAGTATTGTCAATGCATGTACCTTGATGATTCTGATGGATTATGTGATTGTTATTGATGTTGGGAGTATCTGTTTGTTGATGTAATTGTTCTGTGATTCGTTGTTTGATACGTTCTAGTGTTGTTTGTGGTATAAGGTTGTTTTATATTGTCGGGATATAAAAATCGTCTGGCACTCAGTTTTCCCGCCTTTTTATGAACGACCGTTGTCGCCATAGAAACGGCGATCAGATCATTTGAAAACTCGACTGCTCATTGGTTAAAAGACATCAGACCATCGGCGGACGTTTTATAGAGCTGGTAAATGCTGATTGGTGGAATCCAATGCTGTTTCAATCCTATAAAAGCATTGAAGTTCTGGCGGGAAGTTCAGTTTGCTTCGGACATTAAGAAGTGAACTCACGCTGACCTTAGTTCGCCTAAGCTGTCTTAGAAGATTGCCTCATCTTGTTGTATTGTTGTGGACTTTGAATTTGTACGTTGCAAGGTGCTTTTTCGACGGACCTGTTGCAGTGGATAATTACTTTGAACTTTGTTAATATCCAATGTTTGTAATTCTTATATGTGAACTTTAATTGTAATTGTACATACGTTTATTTTCAAATATACATTAAGTTTTAAATTTAACTGACTCTGAAGAATAATTTGAAGTTGACTTATATAATTGTTCTTTTTTGATCAGCAACCCTTTGTGAGATGAGAATAATGTAAAAACAAATGATGTAACTGTTGTCTGTATTCCATTGTGTCTGTTTTAAGTTTTTTAAAGGTGAAGTAAGGATGATAAACTTATTCATTTCCAATGTCCATTTCATCTGTTGGCATGGTTTACCTACCTGAGTGATCTATGGTTGGATTGCTTCAGAAAATTAAGGTTAGTCTGGTTTCCCACAACTTGTGTGGGTATTACAATAGCCATACTTGGACCAGTGCTGCTTTTACCACTGGTGGCCAAGGAAGAATGTAAAATGTTTTTTGAATGTGAGCTCTGCCTAACTCATGAGCATGGACCTTGTTAATCTGAGCAATGTGGGAGCCATTGCTCAGATTATTTGGACTTGGATCATGTTATCACCATAGTTAGATCTCCACATATCTGTGGAGATCTAATTATGTGGGTTCAGTCACTCTTGGCTTCATTTCTCCTTATAGACCTCACTAACATGGCTGACCCTATCAGGTGCAGATGCTCCATCTAGCATAGCTCTATGGTTCATCAGAATTACTGAGCTCTCTCACCACAGCAAAGCGGTGACTGGCGAGAGGTTGTTGTTGTTGTTGTTGTTGTTGTCATTATTATTATGTTGGGTTTAGTGGGTTTTACTCAGTTCACACTGGTGGCTGTGTACTATGCCGGACCAGAGTCAAGGCATAGCAACCAAAACAAAACTAAAATTAAATAAGTGTGTCAGTGTCTATATTCAGGAATTTCCTAACAATATGACATGTATTAAATATAGTGGCCTTCTGTAGTGTGATGTATGTGTTTCTATTTAATTGTAATGTTCCCAGGCTTTTGTGTGGTGTGTGTGGTATCACACCTGTACAGGAGAGAATAACAGGTACAATAACTACTCTATCCATCCTCCACAGATGCCTTATTTCCTGGGCAAGTTCTGTGTACTTGCTAATTTTTTCAGTGCATGTGTTTTGTACATTGTGAGTGTTTGGAATGGCTATGTCTATAATGTATGTGATTTTATTGTGTTGTGTTTGGAATGGCTATGTCTATAATGTATGTGATTTTATTGTGTTTGTCAATGAGTGTGATGTCTGGTCTGTTGTGGTAAATTGTTTTATCTGTAATTATAGTTCTGTCGTAGTACAGTTTGTGTGTGTTGTTTTCCAATACTGTCTGTGGAATATACTTGTAGTATGGTTCGTGGATGTCTTTATTATTATTATTTTAACTTTATTTTTGTGTGCACATTTTATTATGGCTGATATCGATTCTGGATCTTCATGTAGTAAAAAAAGAACAAATTAATGTTTTGTATTTTCAAAATTAGTAGATGAATATATATACATAGGATGCTTTTACAAGATACAGTATAGCACAAGTAATGCAATTATTTCCATTATAATAAATATAAAGCAGAAATGCATTAGAAAATTACTGGTAATATATTCAATAGATTGAGTTTCACCTTTAGTAATGACATATTCCATTAAAGCATTTTTTACTATATTCTGTAAATTGTGCTATTTTAAGTTGTTATAATCTAGTAAAATAAATGAAAAATCTAATAAGATCATTCATGAATAAAAAAAGTTTTTTATCTATTCTAAATAAATATGGTTTGTACATTAACTATTGGAAACAGCACTTGATGTAATGCTCATTTATACTGAATTTTTATTTAATATTAATCTCTACATTCAATAAATTAAATAAGTGTGCCAAACCTGAGTTGTAGTTGAAAATATTTATTGTGATTTGCTAGAGTTATGGTGAAAGTTGTGTAGCAATTGTTATCAGCACTGTTTCACTTGTTAATTAATTGTAGTAACGAAAGTTTGCATTTAGTTCCATCAAATAAGTTTATCCCTATTTTTGAGATATAAGTAGTATAATACAAGTTTTAAAACATGAAAAACTTCTTCATGTTTTAAAAGTTGACTTGTATTAATGTAGTTTATACTAATGTATATCTTAATCTTAAAAATGGTTAAAATAAGATATATAAGATATAATATAAATTTAGAAAAATAAAATTATTTGAGGTATTTGATCAATAAAATTATTAATAGATTTCCACATTTAATATTAAATTGTCTGATGATTATAATCATAAATTAACTTATTAGCCGTTTAATAATCTGAATCTGAATAATCTAAATATATTATATTTTATTAAAATTTAAAGTTATATCAATATAAAATATGAATTTTTTCTTTGTTAATTTGATATGTGATCTGTAACATTTCAGTAGATTAATATTTTAATATTTAAGTTTTTTATATTTTTGTGAATAGTACTAATTACATACATTTTTTGTTTACAGAAAAAACATGAAAACTGAAATAAATGCAATCCAAGGTAAGTTTTGTATTGATTGCAGATTATTAATAAATATTATTCTGTAATACAACTATTACATAATTATATTCAGCTATTTAGTTATATTTGTCTACATTAATAAAAATGTATTATTCATGAATTAAAAAAAAAAGGTTGACTATAATTTTTCTTTTAGGACAAATTTTTTGTCTGTCAAATTGCAGATAATATGTATTTTAAAAAAACATTGGCATTAAAGAACCTTTATTTGGTCAGTTTTTGAGATTTTGTAATAAAAATTGTTTAATAGTTTGAAATATATGAAATTGATTAAATAATTTCAACTCACTATATTTATTTTAATATGAAACATAGTTTACAATTCATTAGAAGTTAAAAATGATCTGTTTCTGTCAATGCAGTTGAATAGCAATATTCTTGTGACATTGATCTTAATCATAGATCAACTCTAATCAATTAAGAACTTAAAAAATAAAAGTGCTTTAACTTCTAACATTTTGATTTTTTACATTTCTATGCTAGTTATCATATAATAAATAGTATTGCAGATGCATTATACAGTACAACAACACCATATCTGAAAATAAATATGAAGAAAATTTAATTTAACAACATAAGAATTAAACCTACAGAGGCTTGTTTTCAGTAAACAGGAAATGATGTCATAATTTTTAATCTCTTGTTTTATAAGTTTATGAGAGAAATAATAACAGTAATAATAATTTGATAAAATAATAATGTTACACATAAAAAAACTAAACTAAAATGCCTGCTGTTTGAACCTACATAGTCTCTAGCTTCAGTGCCTAGCATCTTACTCACTCATCTATTGCCACTCTGGGACCTGAAACATCCAAAGACTTATAAGCTGAACACTAAACTTTTAGAGAATCAATTTTTGGAAATGCTTGAAAAGTGGGTTCTGTTATTTGGGCGAGAAGCTATTTGTGTTATGTTTAAGGCTACATGTTCAATATGTTTGGTGCCAGTTGGAGATCTGAACATCTGGACCTTTCCTTGTAAGTGACAGCTTAACTTGTTACTTTTGCTTTCCAGATGCCAAACTGATAATGTTTGCAGCACCTGCATGAATTAGTAAGTAAAACTGGTGGTGATAAATAATTTCAAGTGCGAAAAGAATTTAAAACTGGCAAAATGTTGGCAATATTTTAAAATTTTTCCTGTATAACTACTTTTAGTATGATCATAACCTAATATTTATGTTATTTTTTGTTAGTTCTATGCTTATAAATAAGGTTGTAGGTTTCAATGACAAATATATTGTATGCTATATTTTTCATTGTAGCAGGAATTAGTTCATTAGCATATATTCATTAGCATATATGTACTAAGTACATTTGTCTTCAGCATTCAAAACCCATGTGCAATGATTATGACCAAAACCTGTTAGACTGAAATTAATCAACTTTCAATTCAATTCTTTATTGTATGAATTTTAGTTCATTACAATGGGGTTAAAGTATTACATAAAAACTAAAGTTAGTACAATATAACAAATTAATATACTAGCTTAGTACTACACAATAAAACATTAATAAAATATTTAACTCCAATTATTAAAGATAAAATATTCTTGGACAGGAAACATGAAATTTATCTAATTTCCAGTTTATTAAAAGTTATTAAGTTTGATAAGTTAAAAAATAAAGCTTCAAGTAGAAATTTTTTTATTTTAGTTGTTTCTGAAAAAAAATATTAAAAAATGGAATTTTTACATTAAGTAAACTTTTATCATTACATAATTTTTATAGAACATTAGTTAACTTTCTTCAATAAAACTTGTTTATATTACTCTCTAAAACTATATAAACTGAAAAGTCAGTTATTTGAATTAATTTTATTTTTACTTTCTTTGCTAAATGTTTGTCAAATTTAGAAAATGTCATTGGACAACAGCAAAATTCATATTTTATTACTTGATAAAATTATAATTACTGTATATACTCGCATATAAGATGGGGTTTTTATTTATTTATCACAGCTTCAAATTCCTAGGTCATCCTATACACATGAGTAAAAGATTCTTTGCATTTTTGCAAATAATTTTTGTGAACTGTTTATTTGCATTTTTTACTGGATGCTTACCCTCTTGTATTTAAAAACTTAAATATTTTATCTGGATTGTTTGAATCGTTCTTGTATATTGTCTGGAGTAAAGATGAATAGCAATAGGAAAAGCAAAGCTTTTGAATTGAATTTCAGATTGAAATTCCAAAATCACACAGGAGCATGATATAAGTTTTAATCCATTCCCACATGAAAACAGATGATTATTTGGAAATTAGAATTCAGAGAAACTCATAAGTGTAATCGACGAAGAGTGGATTTGACTATTAAGAATTGGCAAAAAAGGTTCCCGATTGTCCAACTTTACATGAACAAATTATGTTGTCGATTTTACAAGGTTTTTGCCTTAAAGATTAAAATGCCAGTAATTTTTGCAGGACAATGTGTGCATTTATGTTCATTTGATATTTTACTTGTGATTAAACAAAAACAAAATTAGAATTGCATTAATAAATCTAATTTTCTTTATTTTGGATCTTTAAAGTCCCACCTTGTCCTATATGCTAGGTCATCATATATGTGAGTAAATACAGTACTTTAATGTATTAAAGGTAATTTCAATGATTAGAAATATATAATTGTCCAAGAAATATTTTTGTGTTAAAATATATAAGGAGCAATCTTTGTATGATTATTAGTTTAGGAAATAGAATATATTGCTTGTTTTGTAATTTAAAACAAATTTTACTGGTTAAAAACTTGCTAGAAAATTATATTAACAAAAATTAATATAATCAAGGTCAGGTATACTATATGTAAACATACAGTACAGTGGTATCTCAGGATACGAACACCCCAGCATACGAAATTTTCAGGATACGACATGAAATTCAAACATATTTTTCCTCCATGATACGAACAAAAACTCACCATATGACGTTACATTAGTTCGCAGTGCCATTTTTTATTCACTTCTGTTCATTGGTCTCAGTCCGCATGTTTGCTTTATCGTGGAAGGATCTCATTTGATAAAGGAAATCTTGAGGTATTATCAGAAAGTGACTGATTTTGTTGAAAAGAAACATCCCAAAAAGGTTCACACTGGCCGTATTGCTGCTTGGAGTAATGACATTTGCCTAAGTCATTTTAGAAACATTTTAAAAACTAGGCAAAGCCAAACCTCTTTGGATAGATATTTTTCCAAGTGACCTCTATCCAGTGAAAGTGCTGGTGGAAGTGAAGGAAAGAAAGCAAAAAGCAGTGAATAAAAATTAAAAAATATATATATAAAACAACACTAATTTTTTAAATTTTTTTTAAGCTATTTTTAAGTTATTGTTACATTATGTTATGTAAGTTAAGTTTTAGTATCATTTCCCTTCTCCCTCTCCTCTGCCACCAGTTTATAGCTCCACCATTGTCTATCCTCAAAGGTAAAGTGCAAATAAAACTACATTTTTTTTTATCAATTATTATTTTATTATGGTTATTTATACATTTACAACTACAAAATGCATTTTTAGTGTTTTCCTTACTATAATTATTTTTTCAATGTACTACTTAGCTTTAATTTGAATGTGTTTTTTGTGTTGGAATGAATTATTTGGTTTTACATGTAATTGTATGGAGAAAAATGATTCATCTTACGACATTTTCATGATACGATCTCAGTTTCGGAACGGATTAATTTCGTATCCTGACGTATCACTGTATAACATACACTGCTATTTCATTGTTTACATAATACCAAGTGGCATAAAAATCTTTAAAAGGTTAATGATTCTTAAAATTTTATGATAAAAAAATACTTATACCAATTATAAGTCTCAAAAGCAAATCTTCACAAATTTGTGGTTATTGAAAATGCAAAACATTAATATGCTATATAGAAGGTATTAACTCAAACAGTAAAACATTTTTTCTATTTCACTCTGTGATTAGTTCATTATAGATGCAATTATAAAATAAGCCAATGAAAACATGGCATGCTAAGATGGAATCTCCGAAACTTCTTCCTAACTATTGAAAATACAAAATGGTAAAGAACAACAATTCTCTTATCATTTTGTTACATATCTATTTTACTTAGAATAATATATTTTATTATTATTAATATCATAATAATAGTTAAATGGTAAAATAAACTCACAAAAAATTCAGTAGAATGTAATTTTAGTGTTGATACTATTCAACGATATGGATTTAAGAGTCAATATTTTTTCATTTAGAGAAATGTTATAAAATATGATAAAACTGAGCTTCTAAATAGTTCTGAAAAATGCCATTACAAACAGAGAGGAGGAAATTTATCCGCTTTCAAGATATGTGTGAGGGGGAGTATGTAATAGTCAGTGGATGGTAAAAATAAAATGAAATATTTTGCAATGTGTAAAGATTTTGTTCATGTTTTTTGAAGATGATCTTAATAAGTAAAGAAGGATTAAAGGAAAAAGATGTTTGATGAGTCATAATTCATAAAAAAGTCAGTAATATTTTTTGGATATTTATTGTAAATAAAATGCCTAAAACAATTTTAAAAGTGCTAAAAAAAAATGAAAATAAAAGTCAGCCTCACTTTTTAGAGAAAAGATAAGAATATACTTATAGTGATATTCTGTCACTATAAGTATATTCAAAACTGAATCAATATCAAAACTGAAAAATCCTTAATAAATATACTCTTAATAAACATCTAAAAGTTGCAACCAATATTAACCAATTTATCAATTATCTATATTAACCAACAAGAGAACCAACAATATAGTAATTCATCAAAAATGAAGAACAGCTCTAAACTACAAATGTAAAGAGTTTAAAAACTGTTTCCAAAAAATATAAAAGTGATTAAAAAATCCCATACACTGAACCAATTTACTGTGTGGTACGATCAAGTACAAAAACAAACGTTTTCGAACCCCTTCAAAAAACGTTTATCTTGACAAAAGCCTTCATCCAGAAATGAACAAGAATGGATATGAGGAAAAAAATATATAAAAATCAGAGACAATACCTAAATAGTAATAAAAATAGTAATTTCTCAGAACAAATAACTTTAGTACTCTAGAAATTCTTCATTTTCAAGTGAAATACAATAATTTAGGAATTGTTGCAGTCTCAGCACAAGGAAATCTCCTCAATCTGCAGTTTGATTCCAAAAATGATTTAGATCAGCAATCACCAACTTTTCTGACCTCATGGACCACTATCATGAATTTTTTTTTAAACAATACAAACATCTACAGAATAATGATCATAGATGCTCCATTTAACTTTATTAATGTGCAATTCATTTGTTTAATTATAACAAATAAGTGTGAAGTTTGTTGCTGCTTGTTTGAAATAAATTTATGGATTCTTGACTCTTTTCCACGAAGAATGATAATTGCACTCACAACATTATTTATTGTTGATTATTTTTTGCTTTTTTACATTATTATTTGTTGATAAGTCATTATGTGCTTGGTTTTAGATTTGAATAAAAAAATTTTAATGAGTGAGAAGAAGCAACCAAGAATTTTTCATTTCTTTCATAACACTTTGCATAATCTTGAGTTGATCAATGTTCAAATTTCTCCACAGACCACCAAAATTTTCTCATGGACCATTACTGGCAACTGCTGATATAGATAGAGAACTTACTATAGACTGCTATAGTAATAGTGTTGTAACAACTGTTAAAATTATAAAACTGTTCATAGAAAAATGGGTCAGATTTTAAGCTGAACTCTAAAGCTAATTGGGATTTTATAGAAACAATATCCTGTTGAGAACTCCTTCATGAGTGTAGTTTTAAGAAACAATAATTGACCTTTGATGGTTACATCACCAAGATGTCAGATTCATATCTTGGCCTTTCATTTAAACCATAGAATTATAAAAACCTATAAATTTGTATAATATGTATATGCCTAATAACGTCATTGAATAAAAGTGTATTATTATTTCATTTAGGTTTTTTTAATGTATCTGTGTTCATATAATATTAAAATGATCTCATTGTTTAATTCTCAAAGTTCTACAAATATACTTTAAACATTAAGTGGGGTCTTACTGTATTAAAATCTAGTCCACTTACCAAAATTTGCTTGGATATGTTAAATCACTGCCATGACAATAGGAGTGTTGAGGTATTTGAATTGAAAATTTTTCAGAAATAACTCTCATTAGGCAATCAAGAAGACTTAATCTTTAAAAATGCCTGAATTAAAAATAGAACAAGTACTTTACAAAAAGTACATTTTATTGTTTTTAATTTAATTATGTTTAAGTCAGCACATTAGACTTCCGTATTTAATAGAATGTTTCAACTTAGCTGTTCACCATTGATTCAAATTAAGTAAGGATAAGCTGTTGATTTATATCTGATAGTCTTTCTGTGCATTCTGTTTGGAAATACTGTATTATGAGTAATTCTTTTTATTACATGAAAAATCATCTGAAATATCTTTTAATATGTTTTTGATTACTTTATTAACCACAAATTCAAAGTGGTTGTATATGCAACAGATAACACAAAAATACCAAAAAACCAGTAAAAAATAAATATTTTATGCTATGACTGTTTTTTTGTGTACAATGAATATTGTCATGTATTATTGAATATAAACAAACAGAACATGTTTTTTAATTGAATCAAATAGATAAAAATTTAAAAATAGACATGTGCAAAACCATCAAAATTCTACATCAATTTAACCAATGCATGCCAAGCTGTGGAGAGAGAATTATTCTTTTTAAAATTAATTGCTTTGCCTTAATTGCCTTGTAAATCTCAAAAGCCTTGATGTTTCAATTGTGCCTGGTCCGTCATTTGATATAATACAGTAGTGTCATGAAAGTTGACGTGTACATCTTCTTCCCCTACATATGAAGTTAGTGCTGTATTGGCCATTTTTTTATGATATTGTATTGGTTATTTTATCATTTGACATGATTTTTATTAAAATTTATGGAATAATTAGACAATAACTGCGTTTAATTTGTCAAAGTTGCAAAGAAAACAAGATTTTAAATACTCATGCCCTTTTGAAACCAGATGATTAAAAAATGACAACATTATTTAAAATATAATATTTTAAATGAAACAGAATTTTATAATCATTTAATTAGATTATTATTGAAATTATTTAATTTAATTAATTGATTAGTCAATTTAATTTTTTTTTTAAACTCCTAAAAGTTTAAAATGTATGGATAAATATGCCATTTATCACACTAGGATTTAAAATTCAAAATTAGGGTAGAACTTGGCTACTATTAATAAACAGTGCAAAGCAATTTGGTCTAAAGGCAGATCAAAATTATTCCAGTAGTAAATAATTTGGTAATTTAATGTTTAAACTTCATTGTTTATGTATACAGATATACCTTGCTTAATGTGAGATTTGATTAACGTGTGAAATTAATTACAGTAATCCCTTTATATAAGGACTTTGAATAAGTTCTCGCTGTTTTTTTTTTGTGAAAATTAACACTTTATTTTAAAAAAGTTGTAATAAACACGTTACTGAAAGTATTGTCCATCACTAGCCACTACTTTCTCCCATTGTTCTGGCAGCATTTGAATTCCATGTCAGAAAAACGAAACGTCTTTTGAGGTTATCCAAGAATCAACCCATTTTTTGGCATCCTCATAAGAATGGAAGTGCTGCTCAGCCAGGCCATGTGCCATCGATCGGAACAAGTGATAATCCGAAGGGACGATGTCTGGTGAATACGGCGGGTGGGGTAGGACTTCCCATTTAAGCGTTTCCAAGTATGTTTTCACCAGTTGTGCAACATGTGGCCGAACATTGTCATGTTGCAAAATCACTTTGTCATGTCTCTGCTCATATAGCGGCCGTTTTTCCTTCAATGCTTGGCTCAAACGCATCAATTGTAGTCGATAGCGATCTCCCGTGATGGTTTCGTTTGGTTTGAGCAACTCGTAATAAACTACACCTAGCTGATCCCACCAAATGCAGAGTAGAAGCTTCGAACCATGGATATTCGGCCTTGCTGACGATGTTGATGCATGACTGGGCTTACCCCATGATTTTCTACGCTTAGGGTTATCGTAGTGTATCCATTTTTCGTCACCTGTCACGATACGATGCAGAAAACCTTTCCTTTTCTGCCGTTGAAGCAGCTGTTCACATGTGAAAAGACGCCGTTCGACATCTCTCGGCTTCAACTCGTACGGCACCCAATGTCCTTGCTTTTGAATCATTCCTAATCCTTTTAAACGTTTCGAAACTGTTGTGTGATCAACTCCTAATGATTCTGCAAGTTCAGCTAGCGTCTGACATGAGTCTTCATGAAGTAATGCCTCTAATTCCTTGTCTTCAAACTTTTTTGGTGCACCAGATCGTTCTTTATCTTCAACATCAAAATCATTATTTTTGAAGCGTCTAAACCAATCTCTGCATGTTGTTTCCGACAGAGCATGGTCGCCGTAAGTCTCAACAAGAATTCTGTGTGCTTCAGCTGCAGATTTTTTTTGAATAAAATAGTGCAATAAAATTCCCCGCAAATACTCTTTTTTTGGCACGAAACTAGACATGTTTAACACAATGAAAAAATAAGTTGTTTACACTTCGGTGAAATGACATATACTGAATTTCAAGGTCGCTTATTGTACTTCCTTACAGATGCGTCACCATCTAAAAATAAACACACGTGGTTCTGGTAACGCCATCTGTTGGAAAACAGCGAGAACTTATTCAAGGTCCTTATATATATATTACTGTTAAAGACCGAAATTAGAGAATGTCGACACATACAAAATATGTTGATGAAAGAACAAATATTTGGCTATATTATTATATATTCGAACAATTGCCGGTGTATGTCGACAAGCACAGATAAGCTTTGGTGGAGGTCAAAACGACACCCGAGAAGCCGATGTTGACAGAGATGCAACAGTCTGTTGCCAAATTATTTGCCGTTTCTTTCTGCTCAAATTGGTGATACTATACGAATACAAGTCCCTGATGTCGACCGTGGCCGTACAGATGCCCAAAATATGTTGCCGGTTGTTGTTGGAATAGAAGACTCCAACTTTTATAAATTAACAAACAAAAATCGTATCCTCAAGCAGCTTTATACCCATAATGAGTTTGTAATTTGTAAAGAAAAGTTACTTTCCATAGATGAGATTTCTTCTCAAGAAATATCGCTGAGAGAAGCAGCTGCAGCTAATTCGAAAAGTGGAGGGCAAGGCTATACATGCTGTCATTGCAAAAAGAAGTGTTCCATGAATAAATGCAGTTGTAAAAGCAAGGGACTTTTGTGCAATTCAAAGTGCCATAACAGTTTAAGTTGTTGCAATAAATAAGATTGTATAACGTTAATCACATAATTTATGTGTAAGTTTATTATTGTATTATTTTCTTTAATGATTTAGAATGTACTGTTCGTTTTAGGTTCAACAGTTTATTTACATGTGCTGTTACTTAAGCTTTCTCTTATTTTGACATATTAAAAAGTTGCATTTTTGTCTTAACGTAATAAAAATATTTTTATTCAACATTCACCATCAGTGCATGCTGAATGTCGACATTTGCCGGTGTAAGTGAGAAATAATGATATTTAGCAAATATTTCGTACATACACGAAACGACTGTGTGAATGCTGACATTCACCGGAGAATGTTGACATTCGCCAGATATCGGTCATTCACAGTAACATATATATAAAATATTTGCTAAATATCATTATTTCTCACTTACACCGGCAAATGTCGACATTCAGCATGCACTGATGGTGAATGTTGAATAAAAATATTTTTATTACGTTAAGACAAAAATGCAACTTTTTAATATGTCAAAATAGGAGAAAGCTTAAGTAACAGCACATGTAAATAAACTGTTGAACCTAAAACGAACAGTACATTCTAAATCATTAAAGAAAATAATACAATAATAAACTTACACATAAATTATGTGATTGACGTTGTACTGTACAATCATATTTATTGCAATAACTTAAACTGTTATGGCACTTTGAGTCCCTTGCTTTTACAACTGCATTTATTCGTGGAACACTTTTTGCAATGACAGCGTGTACAGTCGACCCCCCTAAAACACTGTAGATAATTCCGTGTTATATGAATGCCATGTTTTATGAGTCACTTAGATTTTACAAGTCACTTAGATTTTACAAATATGTGTGCCGGGCTGTGAACGGCTCATGTATTTGTAAAATCTAAGTGACAAAAACACCATTTAGTGACAAAGTGAGCGATTTCCACCAAACAGTTGCCGGGAAAAGAGGTACGACCTTGTCTTATCTCTGACTACCCACAAAGGATTTGGCGACAGACTGTCGCCTCTCTGTCAACATCGACTTTTCGGGTGTCGTTTTGACCTCCACCAAAGCTTATCTGTGCTTGTCGACATACACCGGCGATTGTTCGAATGTATAATAATATAACCAAATATTCGGTCTTTCACCAACGTATTTTGTATGTGTCGACATTCACCGGAGAATATCGACATTCTCTAATTTCGGTCTTTCACAGTAACATATATATTACATTAGCATGAAAATTTTATATTTTACATTAGCAATCATATATGAATGTTTGATAATTTATCTGATTTTTTTCTATTTGTATTCGAAAAGTGTGAATTATTTATGTAGGCTAAAATTTCAGTATGAACAGTGATTGTTTGGAAAAGTTTATATAATTCTGTTTTAACTTCTGCTGCATATATAAGGACCTTGGTGCATATATAAGGACCTTGGTGCATATATAAGAACTTCTGCTGCATATATAAGGAACTTCTGCTGCATATATAAGGACCTTGAATAAGTTCTCGCTGTTCTTTAACAGATGGCATTACCAGAACCACGTGTGTTTATTTTTTTAATTATTTTTTTAATTATTTTAATATTTTTTAATTAACACAGATTTACCAGCTGCCTTTACAGGCATTTTATTTGTAAGCTTATGAGAAAGCTAAATATCATCTGTTAATAGGAATTATGTTTTGAAATGCTGTACATTTTGTTTTCTAAATGAAATCATACATATTTTACATTTATTAGATTTATGTTTATTACAAAATATTTGTTACATGTAATTCTTACTACACACG
Organism: Centruroides sculpturatus; assembly: GCF_000671375.1. Lineage (NCBI taxonomy): Eukaryota > Metazoa > Arthropoda > Arachnida > Scorpiones > Buthidae > Centruroides > Centruroides sculpturatus. The sequence goes on from NW_019384510.1 coordinate 581,952, forward strand.
AATAATGTTCAGACATTATTTGTGTTAACATTGAATATATTCAAAAATAGAAACATTGACAGATTATGTAGATATATTAATAACAACAACAACAAGTTAAAATAAACAGTAAATTTATTTTATTATGATCTATTTTTATATTTTGAAGATATATTTGGTATATATTAAATTTATAGTAAAAGCTACTTACAGATGTTTGATTTTAATTATTTATTTAATATTTTATTTTTTATCAAAAAAATGGTTTATATACTGGCTTATTATGAGTTAATGTAAATCAGTAGAGTATAAATAATACACAAATGTTTTCAGGTTTATATAGAAATTTATGAGACTGACATTTATGTATTATTTAATATTAAATTACATAATTTCTTGTTATGTACAGTACTGTACATATTTTTTGATAAAGCTTTATCATTTAAATTTTTTGATAAAGCTTTGGTAATAAATTTGTGAAAGAAAGCAAAAATGTAATCCCTGTGTGCTAGGTCAAGAAGACATGTTTTGTACTAGACGGCGCTAGTTGGCTAGTGTCACATACTTTGGTCAAAGGTCATCTTCTTTGTTCTAGTTTGCTACGTCCCTGTGTAGCACGTGTCTCCCCTCTCTTTGTGCATGTAGTCGTGTTACATATAACTGTGTATTTCCGTACATTGTAAGATATACGTTTACTTGCTTCATCTTCTGACAATTTGAAATAAACTTATTGGAAAGGTAATATTAAATGAGAGACAATAACATGCATTGTATTAAAATCAAATTTACATAAAGAAATTAATTGCATAAATGGTTAAATTCAATAAATTTCATTTTTAACAACTATTTATTGAATATATTAATACAGTAGAGTCTCGAAAACTCGGCACTCGATAACCCGGCAGTCTGGATAACTTGGCCACACCCTGGCAGGGCAAAAAAATCCTTAGTTAATTAATTTTCATTATAGACAGCTTTATTCCTCATAAAGTATTTTTCTGAGGTCTGTCTTATCAGGTAAATTACTGTACACAGTGTATTCATTAATTTTCATTTTCATGTAGTAAAGGCTCTATGCCTTCATAAAGGATGTACTTTTCCTTTGTTTAAGGGTATTTGGGCAGTTTATTCTCTGTTNGCTTTTACAACTGCATTTATTCGTGGAACACTTTTTGCAATGACAGCGTGTACAGTCGACCCCCCTAAAACACTGTAGATAATTCCGTGTTATATGAATGCCATGTTTTATGAGTCACTTAGATTTTACAAGTCACTTAGATTTTACAAATATGTGTGCCGGGCTGTGAACGGCTCATGTATTTGTAAAATCTAAGTGACAAAAACACCATTTAGTGACAAAGTGAGCGATTTCCACCAAACAGTTGCCGGGAAAAGAGGTACGACCTTGTCTTATCTCTGACTACCCACAAAGGATTTGGCGACAGACTGTCGCCTCTCTGTCAACATCGACTTTTCGGGTGTCGTTTTGACCTCCACCAAAGCTTATCTGTGCTTGTCGACATACACCGGCGATTGTTCGAATGTATAATAATATAACCAAATATTCGGTCTTTCACCAACGTATTTTGTATGTGTCGACATTCACCGGAGAATATCGACATTCTCTAATTTCGGTCTTTCACAGTAACATATATATTACATTAGCATGAAAATTTTATATTTTACATTAGCAATCATATATGAATGTTTGATAATTTATCTGATTTTTTTCTATTTGTATTCGAAAAGTGTGAATTATTTATGTAGGCTAAAATTTCAGTATGAACAGTGATTGTTTGGAAAAGTTTATATAATTCTTTGTGTTTAATTTAGAAATGAAATGATGTCTTGTTTAATATAATATAAATAACAATCTGATAATTGAAAAGTCAACCACTTTTTACATTTAAACTTTTCAGAATTTTATTTCATTGTTAAGTAGATTTAAATTGTTCTAAATAATTATTTAAATATTGAAAATTTTATGAAGATGGAATTAAAATAATGATAAAAATATTAAAATGAATAATATTGTAGAATTTCAAGAGCCAGATTGTTGTTTTATTTTTAAGTATTTATTATTATTATTATTATTTTTTTAAGCTAAACTTTATCTTTTTGATTTAGCAGTAATTTTATTAATAACATGATAAAATTTTTTGTAATAAACACCTATACATACTAGCCTGATTAATTACGGTGAGAATTCAGATTAGTACCTATCACAGTATTCAAACTTCAGAAAATTCATTTCATTTATTAAATTAGGTTAAGAAAAATTTGCATTCTATGGAATTTCAGTAGAGAGATTGAAAACTTTAAATTTCCTGTTAATTACACTAAAAACAAGAATAGTTTGTTAGTAATAATTTTAAATAATTGGAACATAATAAAGATTATTGTCAACAATAATAGTGACAAAAGGATAATGTTAGAATAAGTTATAGCTTGTTTACAAAATTAAGAATGAGAGACTTCGAGATAATAATGTAGAAAAATGAATATATTAAATAGAAATTTAAAATAAAATTATAATGTTTGTTATAAGCATTTTATTTTAAATTAAACTTGAAATAAAATTAAAGGATTAAGAAAAATATATACAGAAAATCCTCATTAGTTGAAATATAAGGGACAAAATAATTGTGGCTTCGAATTATTGAGTTTTGAATTATCCAAGATTTACAAATATTTCTGTACAGTATGCCAAATGCCATGTAACTGATGTAATTTATTAAGCAAATGGAATATGGCTATATATACAGAATGCTGTTTTTGTTAATAAATAATTACAGTGGAATCCACATAAATAGTCATAGGTATAACTAGACATCGTTGGTTAAATAGTCAGTTTTCTGTGGTCCCAGCCGACTTACATAGGCATTAATGTTAAAAATAAACTCTGGTTTACTCAACAACATTTAACTCGTCATCACTGGATAAATCAACATACTTTTGCTGTCCCACACTCGTTTAGATGTCTGATAAGTCATCTCCCTTCCACTGTGCGGTGTGAACTCATTTTTTCAGGAGGGGAGTGACTTATTTATCAATATATACATATTAATAAAACTGCCTTAACATTTTATGTATTTTTATCTATAAAATAATAACAGATAAACAAAAAGAAAATATACAATCTATATCAATGTCACAGCAGAATTTGATTTTGCATTTTCTCATGTCATGTGTTATTTGTAGCACGTGTTTCACATTTATGTTAGAAATAAGTGNAGCCGTTAGTTTAGTATTTTTATCTATAAAATAATAACAGATAAACAAAAAGAAAATATACAATCTATATCAATGTCACAGCAGAATTTGATTTTGCATTTTCTCATGTCATGTGTTATTTGTAGCACGTGTTTCACATTTATGTTAGAAATAAGTGTCTGAAAGCTAACAACGCTTATGCCGAAGGAAAAATACAAACTTGTTTCTGAATTTGAATGTAAGAAAACTTCGCAAGCCAAATTTGCAAAACAAATAAACCTTCCAAGAACAACATTGGTGGGAATCCTGAAGAAAAAAGAGGAAATTAAGAAACTTTTTTTTTTGGATTTTTATCGCGGCTGTCTCAAATGCCAGAGAAAGTCGCTGTACAAAGATGTCGAAGATGCTTTGGTATATTGGCTGAAGCAAATTCGATCATCGAATCTTCCTGTTTCGGGACTGATACTGAAACAAAAGGCAATGGAAATCATGGGGTACTTGGACTAGAAACCAACTTAAGTGCCAATGATGGATGGTCAGAGAGGTACAGTACATTGCACTACTATATTTTTATAATTGTAATTTTGTGGTTTTTTTTTTTCAACTTCGCTTTAGTCATCATATTGGATAACTCACCACATTTCCACTTCCTCTTGGGGTGTTGACTTTTGTGGACTTGACTATAATAATAATATAAATAAACAGCCGGTCTGATGACAATATGTGTCTTGTGAGAACCTCACAGGTTTCCAGATAGGTTTTATGAAAAGTAAAGCAGAATTCCTTGAAATGTAACCCAAATTAGTTTTAAAGTGGTCCAAAAAGAAGTAAGTTGCCAAAATATAGTAGCCTAGAGTCCTACAAATATCTGAAACTTGTAGCTCAATCTTGCAGTCCTGAAACCTAGTCATATTTTATGAGATACTGATAAGGTGAGACCCAAAAATTTGTTACTGAAAAAGCAAAGCCATATTGACCAGATAAGAGTTGTTCTTGGTCTATTGTTCTCTTACTGTATGGAGGCACTTCAACCTAAAGAAATGAGTTAACATATTCATATCACAGTTCAAACAGAATTTGAAGTAGCTATATTTTTAACTAACCAATTTCCTTAACATGTAAATATCTATATCCGTGGCTGGGACAAATAGTACATTTACGAACTAATGGGATTTCAAACTATCCAAGTTCAAATTAATGAAGATTTTCTGTGTGTGTGTTTAAAATATTATATTATATTTTCATATATATAAATATACATCTAAGTTTATTCTGTAATAAATAAATATGTTAATAAAATAAAAAATTGGAAAAATTAAATCATTACAAAAAACAATATGATCATTGAGCAAATATACACCCACAACTGCTGTAAATGATCAGGCTAAATTTGGATATAATGATTGTAAATTAGATCATTGAGTATGTTTGAAAAAGAAAATTGATAAAAAGGGTTACAATTAACAATATGATTAAAAATATATTACAAGTTTAAAGAATTTGAACACATGGTCTATTTTTTTAGTGTGACATGTCATGTCTTTTTCTCAATAGCCATATTACAATAAATAATTCGTAAAATAATTCTATTTTTAATTAATTTTTGTTTTTATCATCTATTGAACACTAATTATTTCAATTTTTTATTTATTTTCAGTTTATATAGTCTTTTTTGAAATAATATATTTAAAAAATTTCTTAATAAATAATTTATATTAATAAATGCAACTGTAATTCAGTTATTTTTACCTTACAATTATATCATTATCCAATATATTGATATATTTTTTCATCTTATTTTCTTATAAAAGAGCATGCTCTTTTATAAGAAAATCACTTTTTTTTGCATTTTTGAAATGCATACTCTGCTTTGATTATAAGGGCATATTCTTATATGTGGTATGGTTAGCTCTGTGATAACCATTATCAACCTGTAATCACAAGTAAAAGCTGCATTTTCCACACCTTCCAGTTTTTTGTGGGCATTTTTCACTAAATTGGCTTACCAAACTTTATTTCCATTATTTCCATGATATTCTCATGCTACATGTTATTTGTTGTGTAAAAATTTTGGTCAAAAACCTTTTTCCACTTGTCACAGACCTCTATTGTCACATGATTACATAGATAAGGCAATGATTTACTGCTCTGACATCAATTTTGGCTATCAGACTTCATCAAAAATGATGTCATGGAGGTCTTACATAATTGGTGCAAGGCAGTCATGATGATATGGATATTTGCCAGTTATACATGACATGATGATGATCACTGTCTACAAGTTGCTATGACCTTGAATTCTTATCTACATAAGATGGCATGTGGTTCTATGACCTTTAACAACTTAAATGTTATTGCAAGTTTATTTCATGCTTAAAAAAACACGGAAAAATCTTATTCTGGTCTTGTTGAGAAACACGTCAGTCCTCCCATCCTTTATTTATAGCTGAACTCATTTCACATTAACTCTTGCTATCACAAAATTTGAAGGGCTCCCATAGGGATCCCAGTCAAAGACATTGTTCTATAAACAAAACAATGTATGATGTTGAAATTTGGCACATGCAAAGAAGATACATCATAGAATTTTTTTGGATTGGTGTAAAATTTCTGCGTTATGCATGTGATGATGTAAAAAACTGTATGTGATTGTGGATTAAAAATAAAAAGACAGAATAAAAAAATACTTCCGTGCTACAAAAGATTTTTTTTTAAAATAGTGAGTTTCTTTGCAGAAATAGTGCCAATTTTATCCATCTATAAAAGTATGCTTATATATTGGGTTGGCCCCATAAGTCCTGGCATTTTTTTTTTTAAGTGAAAATTTTGCATGAAAAATAAAATGCTTTGGCAATGCATTTTATGTTATTTGATAGAGAATTATGTAATAGTGTGTTTAGTTTTTTTATGCTGATATACTTTTTGATCTTTTCAGGTCAATAAAATGGAGTGCCAAGTCGACAAAAAAGAGCATTTTCGATACCTTACCTTCTCCTTTTTGCATTTAATCGAGGTGCTAAAGCCACAGTAGCTGCTCGAGAGATTTGTGAAATGTATGGCAAAGAAGTGACGTCTCTTAGGACAGCTTAAAATTGGTTTAAGCGATTCAAAGATGGCAATTTCGACCTCAAAGACATGCATCACTCCGGACGATCTGTTCAGTCCCATGAGGAGTGACTGAATCAGCTTATTCACAAAGATCCACGCCAAACGACGAGGGAATTGGCAGAGATAATGGAATGCTCCCACAGTACCATAGAGCATCACCTTCACTCAGTGGGAAAGATTCAAAAGTTGGGCACATGGGTTCTGCATGCTTTGAACAACAATATCAAAAATCAATGCATCACTCATTTGTCAGGACTAAACCATTCTTTGTATTGCTTCGTATTGACATACAGGCACCATTTTTTGTCGCTGGTAACAGTTTGGTAGAGGAATCATTGCTTGTGTCCATGAATTGACCGATGATGGGCAAGCAAACAGGCAGAGATCGTGACTTGTTGATTTTTGATGTTGTTGTTCAAAGCATGCAGAACCCATGCACCCAACTTTTGAATCTTTCTCATCAAGTGAAGGTGACGCTCTATGGTACTGTGGGAGCATTCCATTATCTCTGCCAACTCCCTCGTAGTTTGGTGTGGATCTTTGTGAATAAGCTGATTCAGTCACTCCTCATGGGACTGAACAGATCGTCCGGAGTGATGCATGTCTTTGAGGTCGAAATTGCCATCTTTGAATCTCTTAAACCAATTTTAAGCTGTCCTAAGAGACGTCGCTTCTTTGCCATACATTTCACAAATCTCTCGAGCAGCTACTGTGGCTTTAGCACCTCGATTAAATGAAAAAAGGAGAAGGTAAGGTATCGAAAATGCTCTTTTTGTCGACTTGGCACTCTATTTTATTGACCTGAAAAGATCAAAAAGTATATCAGCATAAAAAACTAAACACACTATTTTGTAGAGCACGTAATTCGCTATCAAATAACATAAAATGCATTGCCAAAATATTTTATATTTCACGCAAAATTTCCACTAAAAAAAAACGCCAGGACTTATGGGCCAACTCAATGCTTGTATGTGAGGAAATACAGTAGTGAGTTTAATTTCATTCATCATTATTAATACACCATTTAAAATATAAGGAAACCTTATCTTGATAGGAGCTTTATACAGTGATTCCTCTGAAAATTCAAAAAATTTTGCCAGTCATTGTGCCACTTTTCAAGATTTTTCAAGATTTCATTATTGCCATATTGAAATCTTTTATCTGATCATTATTTTGTGAAAATTGAAAATTTTTTTTACCTTTGCATTTATTGCAATAATTTTTATTTTTTACAACAGATACTATCTCAACTTTTTTACTAGAAAATAGCTTTGGTGCAGAAATTTCTCTGAAAATTATTTCACATTATCACACAAAATAAAACCTTATTTTAGGAATGAATTAATAATCATTGCTATATAGTTTGAAAAACTCAAATTAAATCATACAAATAATTATAGACCTACTGTACAATTTACCATGCGATACTAGACAGGTAAATTAACATACAAAGTTTTTAAGTAAAAAAGTTATTTTAATTTAACCACATATCATCATTATAGGATGGCATATACAATTATAAACTTGATGTAATACATCCTTGTGCTCCAAATAAAATCAAAGTCATCACCAATGTCATGAGTGACCTACAGACTTTATGTTAAAAATCATAGAATTTGTTTTACAACAACAATTATACAATTTTTTATGAAAAATTATCTAAGAATGCACCAAATTTTTGTCAAAGAAAATTTTTTTGAGTTTTTGATTGACTTTTTCATTATAATTCTTTTGTTTTTTAATTTGTTTTGAAAACATGACATGTTTTTATGATTTAAAATATATTATAAAATAAAAATTATTAATGTTGAAATATATCAATGGAAAATGTGTTTATAAAATAATAATAAAATTTTTTATTTAACTATTTAAAATTGAGACATTTCAGAAGATTTTAAATGCATTTATTAACTTTCAAATTTTTTGTGGGTAAATAAGTGAATATTTTGTTTTAATTCAAATTGACATGAAATTTCATTTATGAAATAGTGTTGAAGAGAATAAAAATGGATTTTATGTTTTGGTTCTTTTAAAGCTGTTTCTTTGGTATTTTTAAGCTTGTGGTTTCAATTTTTGTGAAAAACTGAAACCTTGGTTCAGTAAGTGAAACTGATTTGTTCTTACTGCAAGAGCATTACCATATAAGTAGGCATTGATGTAATGAGTGATTGAACTGATTGGAAAGAAAGTAAACAATACACTAATTTTATTTTTAAAATACAGGATGAAAGTCCTGTTTTAATGAATTTTCCCCAATTAATGTCTAATGCTTAGCTGAGACACTACACATTTCATTGAGTAACACATACCGTTGTACTGCTATTGCTGTAATATTTTTCTACATAAATTTCTCCTGGAGTACTTTAGTTTCTGCCAAACCTCATTTACATGATTGGACATGTTGTGCCCCCTTGGAAAGACCATTTCATTATTTCATTTCATCTAACTTTTGCAAGAACATGTGGAAATTTTATTAGTTGTTTCACTTTTTGGGATTGATTATGAAAATTAGTTTTGTTCAATTACATTTCTTTCTTTTCAAAATTACTTTAGTTAGAAATAATTTTCAGCAAGCACTCTTTTGTGAGATAAACACCAGAATAGAATGAGCAACATCCTGTGGATGTTTATGACCTAACTTTTTACATTAGGGAAACCTGAATGATGCTATTCTGCCTTGATATTTTTATTTACCAATGCGTGAAACAGTGATTATATATTGTAACAACACTTTCCTTCTTCACACTATGCAGAAGTGTAGAGTATGTGTGAAGACAGTTTTTTAATTTTCTTATAAGATATCTTAGAATTCATCATTTGCAGATTTTTTCAACTTCTCTGTAACAATATCAGTAGAATTATAAATAATCTTCTCTGAAGTAATTTCATTAATTATAATATGATACTTTTCTCAAATTAAGTCTTTGATTACTGCAGTTAATTTTAGTGTCGTGGTGTGCCTGGCTATATCTTGGAGAGTTTTTAAAATTGAATACCATTTGTGAATTCACTTTACAACTTTATAATTTTTCATCAGTTTTGTAGTTGGTAATAGAATTGCTTTGTCAAGTCTTCAATCCATCATGAAATACAAGGATGTAAACATTAGGACTCTAAGGATATCATGGACAGCAAAGAAAACAAGCATCTCAATCCTTAAAGCCATCAGTCCTGAGATTTCTGTTTAGATCATGCTTCTAAAGCAGAGACTGGCTTTTTTTGGCCATTTGATCCATACTCATGATGAACTGGAAAGAAAAATCCTGCTTGGGAACACAGAGGAAATGTGCAAGAAGTGTTGACAACATAGAACCAGATGGATAGACTAGATAATGGAGGTCACTGATCTGTCTTTGCATGAACTTACAAACATTGTAGAGAGTAGAATGCTCTGGAAACACCTAATCCATCAGTTCCAATTCTATTGTAACTGATGGATTAGGTATTTTCAAAGCATTCTATCACCAGTTATGCAATTCTATTGTTGTTAGGTGTCAACTTGTTGGCACCTAACAACAATAGAATTGCATAACTGGTTAATTATCAAAATTATAGATACATATACTCTTCTTACAAAGTTACATTAGATATTTTTCACCATGAATTTTCCTGGTTTTTAATTGTAATATTTTTTTTCTTGAGAAACAACTATTTTGGATATGTGAGATATCACACAAAAGAGAATTTCTGTTAGCACCATAGTCTTTCAAAAGCAGAAAAGAATGCTTATAAAGTCACCATATTAGCTTGTGAACGTGAAAAAAGTTCTCTACTCTTTCTAGAAAATCATCTTACTTCATGAATACAAAGTCTTTAACTTGTTAGATCATTTAAATGAACTTGAATTGGTGTTCATTTAAACAATTTAATACTTTCTATTTATCTTTGATCATTTCTCTGGTTTTATTATATTTCATTAATAAGATAAAACATCATCTACTTTTTGTAATAATCTGTTATTACACCTTATGATTTTTATAGCATCATAAGACACAATAACATATTCTAATTATGGGATGCATGATTATAAGTTTTAGTTTTTGATTGTGATTATTTCCATATTATGTCATTTGTTTAATTCTAACATAAAGCAGATTTAGGATCAATTTGTTCCTGTGGAGCTTTCAAACTGCACAAGTTAACAGATTGTGCTGTTTCTATAAATAACATTTTATCTGTATGATAATTATACAGAGTGATTCAAGAAGATTGTATGAAATTTCACCAATGAATTCCCCACCATTAAACCTGACAAAAATATATAATCTATAGGAGTCATAATATCATGTTTTTTGAGATATTAGTCCACAAAGATTTTATCAGTCTCATAACAACATGACTTAACAAAGAGACAAAAAGGTACTTTCTCACCACACCGGGTTGTATAAACTCAATATACACAACAACTCACAACTGACCAATAACCAGTGTGAAAATCCTTAAAAACTGCGAACATTTTCGATGCCCCTCCTAGGCTCTTCTTCAGGCTTAATTTATTTCTTCCATTGGAAGTGGATTCTTTAATTCAAAGGTTTTTTTTTTTTTAAATTTGGAACGTGCCCTGTTTCTGAAAATTCCAAACATGGAAGGAATCCATGAGCTATTTCAAATATCTTTTCTACCAATGGAGATTTGATATGTGCACATTACATTATTTAAAATTATCTTTTAAATTAAATTACGATTTATCATCTAGTAAGAATTGCCATGCTGTAGAGAGATTCATTTCTTTTTTAAAATTAATGCATGTGGATTTGCGATCAGCTTTAAAAGATTTCAATTGCTTCCAAAGTTCTTAGTTGCTCTTTATGCTGAGTGGTGCAGATAACATGCACTTCATTGAAGATAGATGTGATGTCTGGGTTTGTTGCATATGTAGATAGGGTTGTCATACATTTATTATGGGTGATGTCAGATTTATGCTCTTTTATTCTTGTGGCTAATGAATGCTTGGTGGAACCAATATAAATTAATGGCTTATCCCATCTGTCGTCTTTTAATGGAATACTGTATATTCCTGAAGTCTGTCTGGGTTAGGAATGTCCTTTCTGTTTTTTAATAAACTGTATATGGATGGGTTTCTTTTGTATGCAATCTTAATTCCCCTTTTCTTTGCAATTTTTTCGTACATTGTCTTTAGATGCAGGTTATACATTACTGGGACCCTTTCTATGTTTTCCTCATTTTTAATATTTTGTACTTCTACCTCTTCTTCCTTAACACTTTGTAAACAAAGGTGCTGGTTACACAATTTATTTATAACGTTGCTGTAACCATGTTCTCTAGCAATCCTCCTAATGTAAGTTAATTCTTGGTGAAGGGCTTGGGTGGTGGAAGAATGTGTATAGGCTTTTTCTACCAATGCTCTGAATGCTGCTATTTTATAAGAAAATGGGTCACAAGATTTAAATGGTATATACGTTGATACAGCTGTAGGCTTTCTATAGACATAAATTTGTACTGCCCTTTCTTTAATTTCTGTCTATATCCAAGAAGTGGATTTTTTCTTTACTATGTTGTTCCAGTTCCACCAATAGGCCTTATTGATTGTTATTGATTGTTTCTTTAAAATGTTCCAGATCAGGCTCAGTGTTCCAAAAGATGATGATATTGTCAATATACCTTCTGTACAGGATATTGTTTGAGAGAAAGAAGGGAAGGATCTTGCTTTCTAATACTCTGATCATCACTTCGCATAAGTCTCCAGGCAACGGACTTCCCATAGGAACACCTCTTCATTGTGTGTATATAGTAGTGATGTGCCAGATCATTAAAAATGTATATCCACGGATGCAGATACAGATATGGATCATTAGTGTCTAGATCCGTGGATACGGATCTCAACTTTCGTACTCAGTCGGCGCTGGTGCATGTGACCTTGGACTGATAGTTGACACTTTGCGTTAGTAATGCGGCGTGTTTTTGTTTATAGTTTAGTGTGACATGGAATAGTGTAGATTGCATTTGTATTTTTGGAGAGTGTTGAGTTAAATTAAAATAAAAACAATGTCAACAAAAAAGTTTAGTAGTGTAATATGAAAATATTTTACGATAGTAAATGAATTTTGCATGATGAAATTTTTGCAATGTGAATGAGCCAAATATGTGATTTTAAGAAATAAAAAGTGATTTGAATTGAAGTTATTAGTATTTTATTGCTACTAATCTTTAAAATTTCATATAAGTAATGAAATTCATTAAGATAAAAGATTCGTTAAAGATCCACTAAAAAGTAATGGATACAGATACGAATACGGATCTATTTTTTCCCCCTCGGATATCCGTGGATATGGATATGGATATCTGGCACATCACTAGTATATAGTGCCCTTGAATTGGAACACGGAACTATAGGAAGTCCAAAATAAATTAAGCCCGAAGAAGAGCATACAGAGCATATACAGGAGGGGCATTGAAAATGTTCACAGTTTTTGAAGATTTTCACGCTGGTTATTGGTTGGTTGTGAGTTGTTGTGTATATTTAGTTGAGACAAAAAGGTACAAGTTTATGCATGAAACATAACTTTATTTCTTACAGTGTACACATTAAACTTAACTATTTATTATTTATAAGTGTTTGAAGTGTCCTGTCACACACATCTTATCTACCTTCACAATGATTCTCTAACCCACTTAAAAAGATCAGGCATTTTACACATGGTGTCACGGATAGCTGTAATGTATTTAAGTGTATACTTTAAATTAAGGAATGAAGTTATGTTTCATGCATACACTAGTAAATTTTTGTATCTTAGTTAAGGCATGTTGGTGTGGAAATGATGAAATCTTTACAGGCAATATCTTGAAAATATATGGTATTATGATTCCTGTAGTTTATAATTTTTTTTATATTTTGTGATGGGGGAATTCATTGGTCAAGTTTCATATAACAATCTTGAATCATGCTGTATAAATACAGATACATCGAATTAACCTTGTATAGCATTGCAGTTAATTTTAGAAATGTAACTGTAAAATTGGAGGCTAAATCAAACTCGGATCGCACCAGAAAAAAGTTTTATAGAACACCTGAAGAAGGTCTTAGGATGGATCAAAAACATTAGTGTTAAGTTTCTAAAATTAACTGCAAAGCCATACAAGGTTAATGTGACATATTTGTAATTATTATTGCTTTGTTTGTTGGATGGATTTCATCCTGTATAATTATATAAAAGCCAAACAATTATCAGATTAAATTGGGCTCTATTACCACTATTATTTATAATTAAATACTGAGTAATATATATATATACACACACACACACACCTCATTTTCCATGTCATTGGAGAAAACATACTGCTAACTTGACAACCTTCACCTTCTATTAGTCTGAGTTAATGGGTGTTTACTGTATTTATGAATGTCAATAACTACATTTTTTAGTTTATTTTATAAATAAAATGCTGCTTTTGATTTTATAAAGAAAAAAATATTGTTATTCTTTTATGTGAAGAGCTATTATATGTACAATTTTTGAACTGACTTTGAACTCATCCCTCTTTATCCTGTATAATGATGTA
>NW_019384510.1:595938-676951 GCF_000671375.1 Centruroides sculpturatus
TCGCTTCGCGTTGAATTTTCGTCGATGTTAAGCCTAATGTAAACTTTTTAAAATAATAATCGTGGCTATTGTATCATTAAAAATTATTTCTTTATTTTTTACAAACAAAATAAATATATTGAAAAATATAAAAACAATAAAAAATTATACTTTAGAAGTTGATCTAGTATCAAAAACGTTTGATTCAGCACCACACACAGTCCTAAGAAAAACACCACACAAAAGTGCTAGTGCTGCCAGCTAAAACACATACACAAACAAAAAATATTGTACTATCCCAAGACATAGCCAAAGATTGCAGCACCACAGCACTAGCGAAAATTTAAATTTGCCAACTGGAATTCTTTCGGATAACTGACGTTTCAGATAACCGACTTTCAGATAAATGACGCTCTACTGTAATTATAATTAAATTAATAATCTTATAATATAATCAAGATGGGTTGATAATGATGATAATAAGTGTAGAGCCCAAATGGTTAGGAGTTGAAAGTTGAAATTTGGTACACAGTTAGGGCATGTCATGAGAATGCACATTAAGAAGGGATTTTTCAAAATTCCTACTACAGGGGAGAGAGAAGGGGTTAAGGATTATCCCGAAGAACTTGGCTTCTATTGTATTATTTTAAATGTCTTTTATGTATTTATGCAGGAAATCAAACATATTTTTAGATCCTAAAAATTCTCAACAATATTTAGTGTTCCATTGTATATGAAGGTGACACGGGGAACGCATGTGCATAAGTTCGCTTTATTGAAACTCTTTGTCTTAATGTTCAATTTTATGTTCAAATTTATATTTATGAATGATTTGGGAAGGTACAGCTTATTTTTCAAATTTAGTAAACCTGAAGAAAAACCCAGAAGGGGTTACGAAAACATTTGTTATTCATCACTTAGTGGTACTATGCACCAGTTAGTGGTTGCTGTGAATTTTAATTATCGTTATGCCAGTTTGGTAAGCAGATATCTAAAAATTTTCTACTTAGTCTCAGAATAGAGGGGACCTAATTTATAATAAGTTTGCACTTTACGCCGACATAAACTATTACTATAACATTTACGTGCAGTGGCATTACAGGAGTTGAGTTCCAGATATGGAAATTTATCTGACTTTTGGAGAAAGGTCTTATTTGCTAGCACTTTCAGTAGAGTAAAACTACCATCATCAGGCGGTACATAGAATACGATAGTTTAAGCTTTCCGAACGATATTCCGACGGTTTTTCAAATTTCAATATCGAATATTTCGAACGATATTTCCGACGGTTCAGCTGATTATGATTTTCAAATGTTATTTAAAGGTTCTTGCATCATAGCGCATAGATGAGAACGATAATAAATAAATATCATAGTGAGAAATGGCCGTAAAAACTTAGTTCATGCATGTAGTGCATACCAAGGTAAAATAAGCTTATGAGCAACAAAGGAGTATTAATATCTTGAGTTGAGTTGTTTGAAAGCTGTTATCCAAATTTATGGAAGCTTGAAAGTTGGGGAGTTGCACGGAATGGTAATAGAAATGTAGAGTGTCTCCCAAATAAATAGCTCTTTTTGAGCATTACAGCATTTCAGTAATTTTATTTTGTTCCATAGAGGCTGGTAGTTGTGGTCGAGTACTTTCTTTGTTAATTCTGTAACTGGCCTGTTACTTTTGATGTCTTCTTGATGTTCATGGATACGTGAACTTAATTTTCTGGCAGTGGTGCCTACATAACTAGTTTTTTCCCCCGGTAGTGTGTGCTTTAGCAGAGCTATTTCTCACTATGATATTTATTTATTATCATTCTCATCTATGCGCTATGACGTAAGAAGTTTAAATAACATTCAAAAACCGTACTCAGCTGAACTGTCAGAAATATCGTTTGAAATATTCGATATTGAAATTTGAAAAACCATTGGAATATCGTGGGGACCTAATTCTTGCACTCAGTGAAAATGGGTAAGATGGGCTATAATCTAATAACCTTTTTGCTAACATTACTTTTGTTTGAGTAATGCTGGGCTCATCTAGTTTATAAATAATTTAGAATATTCTGGAAGAATCAGCCTGAGTGGTTTTGGAACCCACAATTTCTGCTTATTGTGCAGATATGTTGCCAGTTATGCTACCTGAGTCTCCAGATAGATCTTTCCTTCCAGATTGCTTAGGGTGCTGATTGGGTTGTCTTCAGCATCCTTGTCCTATAATTTAGTGAAAAATTTAGAAATGAATTAAAAATAATAGTAGAAAAGCAGCTTGATTTTAATCCTGCAGTTGTTTGGCATATTACTAATACGTTGTTTCATGATGTTTGTACAATAAATAAAGATTGACTCTGCTATAAGACTGTTATTTCTTGAGATGTGAGAAAGGGCAAAATAAGACTTTATTGTATAGTCTTTTTTTTTTTTTTTTTTTGTGAATTAACCATATATATTTTTGATTTCTTTAAAGAAAAGAAACAGTTGATAAATTATTTGACTTCATAGGTTATCTTTATAGATAAAAATTTTCCTTACTTGAATGTAAAAAAGAGATTAGAGATTTGTCAGAGCACAAAGACTGCAGAGTTGGAGTCAGAATCAATTCTAGAGTTAGTCAGTAAAAATGTACTGACTAACTTCATCCTCGAAATAACTGTATGTGTTTATACTTAAAGTCTAAAATATGACTTGATGATTCATGTGATGATGATGATATGTTTTATGGGATCATTTATTATTTTAGTAGTTTTACCATTATTAATATATATTGAGCTTTTATGAAGGAGTTGGAATCAGTTAAAGATTGATGAGCATGAGTTGGAGTCCAGTGGTTTTTTGTACTGATGTTATAGCCTTACAGAACACTTTTATTTAATCATTGTAGAGATAACTCTTTAACTCATATACTACTACAACAACAACACCTCTACCTCCACTATTGTAAATCAATAAGTAAAAAAAAAAAAACTTAGCAACATTATTACAAAGAAGTCAATTCTATATATATGTAAAACTGAATTATAATAGTTACTGATTTTGTCTTACAACTATATTATTAGAAATTAAAATAAGTTGACAAAGTTAATAGGAGAATGCAATTCGCAATTCACGTTATGAGAGCATTTATAATTTTTGTTAACTGTTAACGACTTGTACTATTACTTATTTATTGTTGTATGTTATTTATTTTTACAATTGGTATTTTTACACTTTAATTATTTTACTTAATTACTCAGTTGTTGATATTTTTGAATTTTGAACTTAATGTTCTATTCTTTGTGGTTATTCCATATTTGTTTTTTTCAACTTGAAGATGATCTATGAAGTAGATCGAAAACATTCGTTTTTTAAATAAACTCCCTCGGCAATGGATTAGATGTTGATTATTTTGATTAATAGGAGAGTAACTTGTGCAATATAGAACATTTTTTGATATTTTATTAGAAATTTTTTTCTTTATTTTTTAAGGCTTTTTTTTAGATAATAATTTAAAAATTTTAAAAACTGATATCATCATTCACTTGTGCATGTAGAAACTAATTTGATTTTAATATAGTTTTAGAAATATTCACGTGAAGAATGAGACGTCATCTTGATGATCATCCAGGTTTAAATACCAATGTATACTCTAGTGTTCCAGGATCCAGTTCTGTTGCAAATTCTCTTCAGTCAGGACTGCCTAGAGTGGATGGTGGTGAGACGCATAGAGTTGTAACTCCTTCTCCTGTTAGTAGTGGAGCTGCTGGGACTGTTACAAGACCTATTTCACCTTCTGTGAATATAGCACTCCAGCAACACCAAAGTGCTGCAAATGTTGTAGCGCCAGTATCTCAGTTGTCTAGAGGTACTACTGGAAAACTTCCTGTACAAAGACAGCCTTTGGCATATATCCAAGATCCATCTAATATTCCAAAATCAGAAAATACAGCCATGCAAAGTGGTTTGCAATTTTCTGTTCAAACTGGATATCAGTAAGTTATATTTTATTATATTTTAGTCTTTTAAAGTTAAAATATTTAATTAATAAATTAAAAGATCATTTATAAAGATGATCTTTTGAAAAATAATAACAACATAAAGAAAAAAAATACAAAATTTGTGTAGTTTAAATTATTTATAGAAAACACTTTAAAGTAATTTTCAAAATTTTAAATATAATCATTGAAACAATATTACAGACAAAAAGTTGATTGGTTAACTTTTAATTAAGAAATGCTTATGATCATTCTATCTTCAGTTAAACAATAAGTGGCTAAATAGATTGGATGAAGTCATTTGTATGATGATGACATATCTATTGCTTGCACAATTACATTATGAAATAAACATAATACAGTAGAGCGTCGATTTTCCGAAACGTCAATCATCCGAAACATCACACATTACATTATTTAAAATTATCTTTTAAATTAAATTACGATTTATCATCTAGTAAGAATTGCCATGCTGTAGAGAGATTCATTTCTTTTTTAAAATTAATGCATGTGGATTTGCGATCAGCTTTAAAAGATTTCAATTGCTTCCAAAGTTCTTAGTTGCTCTTTATGCTGAGTGGTGCAGATAACATGCACTTCATTGAAGATAGATGTGATGTCTGGGTTTGTTGCATATGTAGATAGGGTTGTCATACATTTATTATGGGTGATGTCAGATTTATGCTCTTTTATTCTTGTGGCTAATGAATGCTTGGTGGAACCAATATAAATTAATGGCTTATCCCATCTGTCGTCTTTTAATGGAATACTGTATATTCCTGAAGTCTGTCTGGGTTAGGAATGTCCTTTCTGTTTTTTAATAAACTGTATATGGATGGGTTTCTTTTGTATGCAATCTTAATTCCCCTTTTCTTTGCAATTTTTTCGTACATTGTCTTTAGATGCAGGTTATACATTACTGGGACCCTTTCTATGTTTTCCTCATTTTTAATATTTTGTACTTCTACCTCTTCNGATTATTACAAATATTTCATTTACCAGTGTTAATTATACACTTTTAATTTATGTGATACTTTAATTTCATGATTTCAGTTTAACATGATTGGAAAAATACACCATGACTGCAAGCTGAAATTATATATACATAACTTCATGCATAATGTATCTTAATACTGGCAAATCTGGGCTGTGAGGCAGCCACAAAATGGGAGGGAAGGACTGTACAAAGTAGTAGTAGGGAAGAGGGACTGTGTAACTCTGTTTTGGATATGGTTGTATTTGGCAGGACCATAACCTGTCGTGCACACCGCTGTGTGGATGACCTCTAGCTAGATGTTGAGTGGGAGGTACTAAAAAGGCCATTCTGATTAAGTGGGCAATGGTCACATTAATGTACTTTGTGACTGGTAGGCCATGGTGGGTATTATGGAGGAATATTACCAAACTTGTGGAAGACAGAGAACAACAAATTTCCCTGGGATTTGGAAATGTGCAGGTCTAAAAAGGCGATTTTTCCCCCAATTTCTTTTTCCCAGGTAAAATTGATGGATGAATATATGCTGGCAAGGTATTGTTCTAATGCCAGGAAAGAATCCTTCGTGCTCTGCCTCACCAAAAGAATGTCGTCTATGTACCTCAAATATATTAACGGGTAAGCTATTGTGAGGAGGAAACTGAAGACCCTGTTCTTCACATGTCTCCTGACCAATTCCACTGGTATAGCGAACAGTGGAGGGCCCGTTGGGACACCTTGTTTTTGTAGGTATACTTTCCCATTGAAGCGAAAGTAATTATGTTCTGTGATAAAGAGTAAGGCTTCACAAATCATGAAGCCTTACTTTTATGTAATGACAAGGATGCTGTTTCCATCCTGGAAAAATCAGGTATATATTCCCAATATCAGGGCTATATACCGCTATACAGGCGTGACTACCAGAATGCTGGCCAACCACCTATCTTAGCACCAATGTTCTGTTGCAGTGGGGAATTGTGATACCAAACTATCCAAGTTGGTGGTGCAGCACCACTACACCACGTATTCAGGATTATGCTGTGTTGATGGTGGTCGGCGCACCCATACGATCCCGCTATTTTCACTACAAAATACTTTTTCGTCGGTGAATATCATGTTTTCCCAATCGGACATGTCCCATCGACTATATTGTTGGGCAAAACCTAACCGATAGAATTGATTTGCAATTGTTAGATTTTGTTTTTTGGCCGTCCACTGTCCGTACAACTTAAATTGCCTTAGTCTATTAATAAAAGAAATATATATATATACAGTAGAGGGTTGATTTTCTGAAAGTCAATCATCCGAAATGTCAATCATCCGAAAGAATTCCAGTCGGCAAATTTAAATTTTCGCCAGTGCTCTGGCGCTTCAATCTTTGGCTATGTCTTGGGCTACTCAAATATTTTACGTTTTTGATACTAAATTAACATCTGAAGTATAATTTTTTATTGTTTTTATATTTTTCAATATATTTATTTTGTTTGTACAAAATAAAAAAATAATTTTTAAAGATACAATAGTCTTTGTTAGGCTTAACATCGACGAGAATTCAACGCAAAGCGACATGCAACAGATAAAAATTTCAACATTGGATACGTTAAACTATTTTTTCGTACATAAATCGGTTATCCGAAATATCAGTTATTCGAACAACTCCAGACCCCAATTGATTCGGAAAATCGACGCTCTACTGTATATATATATATTATCTCTGTTTCCTACATTTCTTTATACGAAATAACATGTTAATAAAGTTTTATTTCTGGAGGTTCATTTTATCAAAATATATATATTTTGCTGGAAGTTTGATTATTATACTACAAATGTTACATACCTTCGTTTCACCGTATCCACACACACGTTGAGATTTAACTCACATCTGTGCTCTCTGGCCGTTTTAAAAGTGTTCTCCTGACTGCTTAATTTTAGACTTTCATCTTCTTCTGGGGTTGTAAGTCGCAGTCAACTAGTCTTCTTCTTCGGCGACAGAGAACCCGTGTCGTTATATTGTCTCACGATCTTCGAAATAACTCAAGTAGATATTTTTAAGAATTGGGCTATTTCTTCTAATGTTCTCCCTTCGTTTCTATGTTTAATGATAAGCTCTGTTATGTCTTTTGATAATGCTTTAGCCATTTTTCTTCGGCAGAGATTCCAGTATCGCTGCAGTATTTATATCATTTCAGTCCATAAGTTCACGCTCATTTTTATGACGTTGCGACCGTTAGGCTGATGACGTAGACCAGGAGTGGCCAACCTTTTGCATACCATGCGCCAAATTTTTGACAGACGAGTTCAGATGTGCCATATAACTTGAACACTTTTTATACAGTCTTACGTTCAATGTTAGGGGTTGATAAATAGAGATAAGAATAAATCTGCTTCGCTTATGGGAGAAAAGGGAATAACTTAATCATGCAATTGAATTAATTAATTTATGACAGTTTATTGAAGCACCAATTTACAATAGTCAGCAATGATCTCCTGTATGAGAGGGTGATTGCTTCATGATTTCTGGCAGTGCTATAGCTGCCAGAGTCTCGTTTGATGAAGATTACTCTGCACCACAATTATTGGCACT
This sequence comes from Centruroides sculpturatus, assembly GCF_000671375.1. Classification (NCBI taxonomy): domain Eukaryota; kingdom Metazoa; phylum Arthropoda; class Arachnida; order Scorpiones; family Buthidae; genus Centruroides; species Centruroides sculpturatus. The sequence goes on from NW_019384510.1 coordinate 603,436, forward strand.
GAGAACGAGATCAGCTTAGAATAACTTTAATCACAATAAATGTTTTCGGCCATTTACAGGCCTGTAAACTGATCGGAAATAAAGATCGCAAGACTCAAAATACATGTATACACTGTAATTTACTATGTGGAGAATACTCATTTTATCTGCAAAATAGAGTGTAACGAATTGTGCAACAAATGAACTTGCCAAGACAGATTATAAAAAATTTATTTTTCTATATAATATTCTTAATTGCAAAAAAGCCAAATTGGCAATTTTGCTCAGAACTAACTGAAGCGCCATTTTTAATCGTCCAATGTGCCACGTTTGGTGCATGCGTCACTTTTTGGCCACCCCTGACATAGACTATTGGCTTTTCCGGGTTGGTCGAAGCTCTCACGTAATTTACTGAAGTCACACCTACTTTTTCTGACGCAAGCCAATTAGGAATAATAATTTTTTTAACCAATCAGATGATAACGGGAGGTTTAAATTAGATTTGTCGATACATGGTCCTCTAAAATTTCATTTATTTTAATTTGCGCTCTTTTATTGTAATTTCTCGAGAAATAAAGGATATATAAAGTAATTTGTTATAAGATGTTAGCCACACTGTGTTCTACTTACTTGATTGGACTTTCTTGTCGGCCACACCCTGCATTAAGCTTATTTTCCGTGAATCGTTACCGAACTATATCAGAATAGCGAATCAGAAAAAAACAAATATATCTAAGCAATTAATCTGCCAACAATGCAGTTAAATCTAAAATAAAATTTATAATAACTTTTATAACGTTTAATTATTCTATGACTCTATTAACAAATAGTTAAGGAAAGGAGAGTAATAAAACACTTAGCTGTTGTTGTCTTTAATGGTGGGGTGTGGGTGACAGCTCACTTGAAACTTTGTTTTGCAAAATTAATAAATTTTCACTGACATTGTCATTCCTCTCTGGTAAAAATAACAAGTGGGAAGCAGTTGTTTAAACGGTAATAAAACACTTAGCGGTTTATTATAGAAATGAATTGACTTCTCCTGCTTTACTCACATTACCGCAAAAGCAATAAATATTTAACATTGGACTTTGAAACACAATCTTGAAGATTACAGTGAAACCCAGGACAATCAGTGAAAGTTGAGATAATCTGATGGCAAATGAAACCTGATATGTTTATTTTTTGCGTTTTTCGTATCAGATTATATAAAAATAAATACTAAAAAAACAATTTTGTCAATACACAAGTAATTCATATAACTAGATAGAGAATAAAGCGCAGAATTAAACAAAAAAAACTGTAGTTTCTTTATGCGATAGATAAAATTGAATTATTTCATATTAAAAACACTGGGTTTGAAAAAACCATGCGACTCAAGTAAGGGAACCATTCCTAGCGACTCACGCACAGTTAAAGCTGTATCGTATTTAATTACAGGAAAATAAACGTAAATATAACGTTATTATTAAAGGAAAGTATGAAAATTAAAGAAATAATCAGAATTTATGATAATCAGTGGCTGCAATTTTACAATTTTAAAATAAAAACAGATGACGCTACACAGGCAACAGAAGCAATCATCGATTAGTATTGTCAGCCTACAGCGGACATTCAAGGTGGAAATAAGCCCCTCTGAATCATTTTCCTAATCCCTATTATGGCCCAAACCAGACCGGTTCATCTCAAAACACTTTGTTAACGAATAAAAGGATCTGACACTGTAAGTGATAAGCTGACTGCGCACCTGCGTAAGCTTAAGACCAAGAATGAACTTTTTCTCTAAGCTGTACCTCCGGTTATATATGGCATGCCGGTCAATCTGCAAAAATATGGTTTGACTAATATAATAATTAATCAAATACATTTGTTTAGAAGTTAATGGTAGTATATGATTTGTATTTTTGAAACCTCATCATTGCTGATGAGGAGTTATAAAATGTAAGTCAGCCCAAAATGCATCTACTTATGTATGTAATCAACCAAAATAAACATAATTAAACCATAGCTTTGGATCATTGAATTACTGGTAGTGTTTCTATATACCTACAGACACAGGATTATGGAATTGTCAAGAATTTTCTAATTGGAATATAGCTGGTATCCCATCATTATATAATGGAATATATAAAATACTATTGCATAGTGTTGCCACCTTTCCAAAATTGCTGACCCAGACAGCAGGTGAGGTTTGTTCGAACAGAAGTTCCTGACACATGCACAATGTCATTTTACAATGCGAAGAATAACGTGCATGCTGGTTCTACATCAGTTATAGTTAGGGACTAGGGACTTGCGTAGGAGTAACGTAAGTAACTTAAATTAAGAAAGAACAGGTACTGATAACTTAGCTCGTAGATGTGCACAATTGTACATGCAAAAAAAAAAAAAAAACAAACAAACAAGGATGGCAGGTTTCGTGCCACGCCACACGTCGGTGTAAACAGATTAACATGGAAATTCCCAGACAAAATTAATAGTTCACCCGGACAGTGAGTCAATTCCCGGACTGTCCAGGTGAAAACTGGATGGGTGGTAACACTACTATTGCAAATTATAGTCATTTCTGTCTTTTTTCTTACTCTTTTTACCTTGTGGGTAATAAAAGAGCATTTTTATCAAGCCCATCGTAGATTTGGTTAGTCCCATAATGATTAGCCAGATTTTGTGTAGTAGACTGCTATTTAAGATTTTTTTAATGTATTTGATGTCTAATTGTATTTATTCCAATGTATATACTCTTGTTATAAAGCAAAACTTGGCTTTGACGTAATGCTAAGTTTGGAGGTTGTCTGTAAAGCTGGTTACTTTGTCTTGATTTTCTTTGTCACAGGACTTAATTTTTTTTTTTGCAAGTTATTTACATTTCCAATCTCCTTATATCAACTCACTCACTTCTTCACAAACATCTTTGATTCTTTGATTGATTTTGCAGCTGTTGTGATTGATAATTTCAGTAATTTCAGGAATAACTAAGAACACTGCTTCATAATGCTTTAAGTACTTTACTTCACACTCATTTTGAAAGGAGTTTGTTTCAAACAATACCAATATTTTGATTAAATTGGTACTATGTAATCTTTACTTCAAAGTTTTCAATTACATTTAATAGATGGTGCTCTGATAATTTTTCTCAAAGTTTTGCCATATACAATTCTGTGGAACATACTGTAACTTCACAGCTTTAATTTTGAAGTTAAACATGTTTATGCCTGAGCTGTTAACTTCTTATTAATAATAGGATAATTATTCTACATAGGGTAATTATAAATGAAATAACAATAATCTTATTTATCTAACAAGCATAAATATATACTAACACCTGAAGAAAGTCTTTCAGTAAAATTGAAAATGTTAGTGTTAGTACATATTTATTAACTTAAGCCTTATTATAGCCTAATAATTTGGCAGATTGTCAGGCTTTAAACAACTTCTCCACAAACCCAATCAAAAATTGGGTTTGTGGAGAAGTTGTTTAAATATTTGTGTTTGCTGGATTTCTAAAGCCTGAGTTATGTATAGTGTATATTTTTTGAAGAACCATCAAAATTAGAATGTACTTTTTCATATTTTTTGGCTTCAAAGAAAACAATTTTAAATAGAACTGGAAAGTTTGTTTGTGTGTGTATTTATTTTTTTACTTGCACCTATGTGGTAGGAATATTAATGCTAGTATTATATAAGAGACATTAAGTTTGGATTAGTTTTTAATATTAATATAGAACTGGGAATGGTATATTGAAGAAATTCCACTATGCAGAATGTTATTTTTCAATTTTTGTAAATTGTTTTGCTATTTCATTGATTTAAATGTAATTTAATTATATTCTGTCATTTAACTTTTGATTTTCTCATATTAGTATATATTCTTTGATCATATTTAATACACATATTTCTTTATTACATTAAACTTTTGCTATTTCACTAGGTCAAGAGTTGGTTCTTCCTTAGTGTCACCAGGCAGTCATAGTGCTTCATCATCTTCAGGACATCATTCTCATTCTCTTCCTGCTCAAGCACCAGTTCATCAACAGCCTCAAGTTGTTGTACATCAAGCACAGGTATTTCTAGTCTTACTATTTTTATTGCTTTTAATGTCATTTTTGGATAAAGTAAATATGAAATGCAGTTTATTTGATATACAAATTATATAATTTAAATAATTATGAAATATATAAATTATTTCATAATTCTATAAATATAAATGTATATACTGTACAGTACATAATTCTCTACTTTCTAGAGATGTTCTCTCTTTCAAATATATTTATTCTAACACACTTGCTAATACAGTAGAGCCTCGATTATCCGACCCCCGATTAACCGCCACCTCGGTTAACCGACCATCCTAGTCGGCAAATTTCAAATGTCCACTAGTGATGTGGCGCTACAATATTTGGCTATGTCTCGGCTACTTTAATATTATTTTTACATGTTTTAGCTGGCAACACTCATTCGACCATGAAAGGGAGCCAGTATTTAAACGAGGCTTAATTTTCTAATTTTTAACGATACAATAGCGACGATTATTATTTTAAAAAATTTTTGTTAGGCTTAACATCGATGAAAATTCAACGCGAAGTAGGTTAATAGTGATATACTAATTACATGGGATATAATAATATACTACACTAATAATGGATTTTTTCATACTTTTCGGTTATCCGACTTTTCAATTATCCGACCAACCCCAGTCCCCAATTGGGTCGGATAATCGAGACTCTACTGTAATGGATTTTTTCATACTTTTCGGTTATCCGACTTTTCAATTATCCGACCAACCCCAGTCCCCAATTGGGTCGGATAATTGAGGCTCTACTGTAGTCTGTATTTGTAGCCAGTGCCAATCTTATAAAAGAATGACAACATTTCTGAATGAAAAATTTAATTCAGTTTCCAGAATTAAGCTTTCCCCCCTCATCTTTTTGATCTTCTTAGTAAAAAAATTAAGAAAATATTTAAAAATTTTGATTAAGTATGTTTACATAATGAAGATAGAAATATATTTCTTATATCTTTTTATTTATATTTAAAAATATTAAATGACTTAATATTTACAGGCACAAACAGCCCAAGGACAGCAGCAGCAACAGTTTCAAAGATTAAAAGTTGAAGATGCTTTATCATATTTGGATCAAGTGAAATTTAGATTTGGAAATCAGCCTCAAGTGTATAATGACTTTTTGGATATAATGAAAGAATTTAAATCACAAAGGTAAGAATTACTTTAAAAAACAACTTTTAAATTATGTTTTCTTATTTTATTGTTATGTTCAATTCTTAACTCAGGCTACTTAGAAAAAAATGAATTTGAGTATAATTTTTCAAAATTGAGTATTTTAAATGAATATATAAAGAATTTAAAAAAAATTAGATTTGAAGAAACTTAAAACAGTAGAATTTGTTTAGGACTGCTTTCAATCTTGATATGATCATTGGCAAAAATGTACAATAGCAAATGGTCATAATAAATTAGTTTATTATATTTATGCTCTCATAACAAAACTACTGTTCTTTTCTCATTTATTTTTGACTCTGTCATGTATAAATATAATATGTAAAATTTTAAATTGTTCTGAATTTTGTCATTTTATCATTTGAGATTTTATAAAAAACCAAAAATGTCAAATGACTTTTATAGTTAAGATTATTAGAAATGCTAATTAATTTATATATTTTATATAATATCACAATGTATTTGTATATATAATGTAAATTTACATTTATATGTCTATTCTTTACTTTAGTATTGATACTCCTGGTGTGATTCAGCGTGTATCAAATCTGTTCAAAGGACATCCTGAATTAATTGTTGGATTTAATACATTTTTACCACCTGGTTATAAAATTGAAGTCCATTCAAATGATCAAGTAAATGTCACTATGCCAAATTCAAATTCTGCACCAACTAACAATCCAACTGGTTTATCACCAGCCAGTGTACCAAGTGCAAGTAATTCTAATAATCAGAATTCTTCATCTCAAGCAAATTTTCCAACTCATATTTCACAAAATAGTCATACCAGCACTCCCTCTCCTGTTATTGGAAATAAGGTAAGATAGATGTTATTTATTTATTTCTCAAATATAATAAAAATAATAATAATGTGTAAAAAAGATATTTAAGATAAAATGCTGTGTATAATGTTACTGTAGAATCATAAAAATAGCAGACCTATGAATTTTGGCATATTAATAGTTTTATTACATACAGTATACTTATCATAGATAAATACTGTTCATTTATTGTATCAAGATGTATACAGTGGAAGCTCCATATTTGTGACTTTATATATTTGTGAAGTTAATCTTTCCAGAAATATGCAAATTTTAACAAAAATAACGAAAATTTGATAAATAAACAATTACATTACACCTCTCTATAACACTGTAGATAATTCCGTGTTATATGAATTCCATGTTGTACGAGTCACTTAGATTTTACAAATACATGAGTCGTTCATAGCCAGGCTATGAACGACTCATGTATTTGTAAAATCTAAGTGACTCGTACAACATGGAATTCATATAACACGGAATTATCTACAGTGTTATAGGGGGGGTCTACTGTAAATGATTTTACTTTCCCAGTTGTTATATAGAGGGAAAGTATGGGCATTTGGCAAAAAATGACCTCCCAGATTTTTACATTTTTGGACTTAGGATACCTTGAAACGTTGAGAAATGCAAACAGATTCGGGTGTAATTTCTGTGTGTATGGATGTTAGTGTGTGTGGAGGGCACAATTTTGTTTGCCCTGTTTGAAGCTTAATAACTCTTATGCTTTTCATCTAAAATTTCTTAAATTTTGCAGTGAGGTTTGTTAAGGGGAAGTGATGCTATTAAATTTTGGTGGTTAAAGGTTGAGGGGGATAGGAAGATATGGGGCCATGTGGATCTCCAATAGGATCGGACGTAATGATCATTTTACTTGTTAGTATTTACAATTTTTTTTTATAAAACTCATCCCTACCCTCAAAATTAAGGTTTTTGCCATTTTATAAGATTTTATTGAAAAAAAATTGTTATATTTTTAACTATGATAACAGATGGCACCATCAAAATTTTAAATGTTGCCAGGAAAGTTTAGCAACTCATTGCTGGTTTTTTAATGTTTTACTGCAGTTAGTATTTCTAGTAAAATTGATAGAAGAAACTTATATAGCACTATGTCTCTTTGAAAAGAAAATTAAAGAACTAGACTATTTGTAAGAAAGAATCAGGTACTGTACACTTGATTGTTCTTTCATTATAAATGAATCTGTCCTGCTGTCATGGAAATTGCCTCACTTATTGTATCAGAAAGTGTTAAATATGCTAATTGGTACATCTGTTTAACTCTTTAGAAAGAAAAAAGAAATTTTCAGAGTTTATTTGGAGACAAAATTGTTTTTACCCCTCAGTGGAATTTGTATAGTGAAACAAATCAAACAAATTTTCTCTTTGGCTGATTTTGTCCCAAACAGATTAAGATGATTTTGGCTGATCTTGTGTTTAGAATTAAATTATGATTTAGCATATTGTAATGATAGCATATGTAGCGTAGAGAAGAAACAAAGAGGAATGAATGAAACAAATGCAATTTATTATTCATATAATGCTACATTCAACTTAAGTGTTATTTCACACTACATTCTCATCAATATTGTTAATGAGCACTGTTACAAGAACTTGCTGTGTACAGTTACAGAAACAAAAAGGAGTGATCAGATCATAAGTAGAACTGAAAAACAACTATTCCTGGAATTCTAATACTTCATAGAAACACTTGGAGCCTTAATAACAGCGTTGCAATGCTCTGGCATTGAGTTGATGAGTTTCTTCAAGTATTCTTATACTAAGCTCAAGATATTAGCTTCTAATAAACCTCTGCTGTTACTGTTTGTTTTCAAACTCTCTTGCAATTTTTGTGTTTATAATAAGTGAACAGTTTTGAATAGGATTGAGATCAGGACTGTTACTTGGACATCTTAGCCATCTGATCCAGGCTTCTGCATCATCTTATACAAATTGTTTAGGAAAAGAAATTCGTAAATCAGTTTAAGTAACAATAATGGTAACAAATTGTAGAAAAGGGCACAATATACTTTACTCACTATCTTGGTAAGGCAACATGACACAAAATTATCCTGGAAGATGCAGTATTTTGTGTCATGAAATTGTTCCTTAATTATTGAAATTAGCTTGATGTAACAATTGTATAATTGTTGAAAGCTTACATAAATGATAGGCTTTTAAACCCATGTTGTGCAGCACACTTAGTTTTATACCTGTTTGCTTCTTTCACTTGACATTGGAAGAAATAGCAGTATTTTCTCTCAAGCTGACAGTTGAGCATCCTTTCCTGGCATGGCAAACTCATAAGATTGCCTCTATTTTAGCTTTTCTTTCAATGTTGCCATAATTACATCTCCTTTATAACAAATGCACAATTTTTGATTGTTGGCAATGTTCTCTATGTACTATTTTAAGAGAGTAAACCTTCAGCATTTAAAGCAACAATTATGGACTTTTTATGCAGTGTTAACTGTCGAAAACTTTCCATTTTGCTTATAAAAGCACACCACCTTTTGCATGAGTTTTTATACCAATGGATGATATACAATCACTAAAAATATTGTGACAGTAAACTTCGTCAGCCAAAGAAAAATGTCCGTGTTTATGATATCATGGATAAAACAATATTTGCAGTTCCTTGCAGATCTGTAGCAAAATACTTTAACTTTAAAAATGAACACACTTTTGTAGGATTTTATGAGTGGTGCAATTTCCTTGGCTGCTACTGTATATCTAAAATAATTAAACAGAATTATTTTAGAATAAGTACTAATCAAGGTCAGTTACGTTTAAAGACATTTGATTCTTCTAAAAGATTATTTTACATAATTTAAACAAACTAAAAAAAAATTTAAAGATTTTAACTAACAAGGGGACCTTACGGTCTCGGAAATTCAGTTCGGGATGAGACTTGGCAGGTTTGTAGTATACCTCAAGGGTGTCCACCCAGAAGAATTGTAAAGCGCACTAGCCAGAAGATTCCAAGAAAAAAGGCTCTAAAATTTTAAGCGCAGCTTATATACCGATCGATTCTACCTTATGGTAGTACAGCGAAGTGGCTCAGTCCGTAGCGTACTCGCCTGCAACGCGGTGCGACCTAGGTTCGATCCTACCTTCTGCAAACTTTTTTTTTTTTTTTTGGTTTAAAAATTATAACAATTTTTAAATAAAGTTAATGACGTAAAAATATTATCAATTAAATCATAAATACTTTTATTTTATTTATGAAATGACTGTTACAGCGGATTAAAATGTGAATTAAAGATAACATTTTATTTTTCAAAAGTTGAATAATTTCAAATGCATTTTTAATAGAGGTAAATTAAAACTGTAATTACCACTTTAACAAATTTTCGGGTAGGGTTTTATTTAATATATATGTTATTATTTTATTTATATATTTTTAATATAAATTATATTCAGTAATATAAAATATATATAAATAATTTCTCCTTCATGCATTTGTGGATTCCATATTTATTAGCAATTTTGAGAGACAAAATCCTTGCAAATACAGAGCTTCTATTGTAGTAAGAAAAAATCAATTTTTATTTATAAAAAATAATTTTATTATTAGTATCTAATGTTTTCAGATCATACAAATCATCTTCAAGACAATAAAAAAAAAAAGTCTTTTCAAAACAAATATGTGCTGAATATTAATTTGATATTCTTTATAGAATATCTTAAAATTAAAAATAACTTATTGGTTTTGACATTGATGTGATTATATATATATTTTTTTTGTTTTGCAGTTATGTATTGATATTTTTTAAATGTAATTTTATAATTTCATAAATATTGTTTATGAATCTATGCTTGTTTTGATATCAGTTCTAGTATCTTTTTCATTTAGTAAAAATTTTAAAAATAAAAAAACGTACTTCTCTGAAGTTTTTAAAAAATAATAAATTACACTAAAATGTTTGGCTATAAGCTCATTTTCAGAAAGAAGATAATTAAAACAATCATAAAATTTAAAAATTGAATTTTAATTTTAAATATTTATTATTCTGTCAATGCATTATCCCTTCATCAAGAAACAAAAATAAAACTAATATCAAATAACATTAAATAAAATTAAATCTAAGGAAAAAAATTATATGTAGAAATTAATCTCTAATGTGTGTGCAAAAAGTTCTGTTGATTTTGTGTAGTGAAATATAATAATTGGCATTAAAAATACTCAATATGTCTATAAATTTTCTATTAGTATAGTAATAGAAGCTATCTTTTCATCGGCTTTCTGATTTCCTGGTGAAAGATTCTGGATCTTTTGAACTAATGAATTCATTAAAAACTGTTTAACTTGGTCTTCTTTGTTAAATGTCTTATTCAAAAAGTCTGGGATGACCTTAACTAAAAATATATTACTGAAGTATTGATCAGGAAAGTATTGAAGATATGTTTTTAATTAGAAAAAGGACATACCTTTATTGTAATCTAGAACATTGAAAATATAGTTCTTGAGTTTTTTAATTGTAATTTATAGTCTATCCTCAGATATGGTCATTAATAAATGGAACTATAAAAAATTCAAATGCAGTAAAAATTAAATAAGAATTTTAGATTTTTTTTAAATTTTACAAAATACCACATGTTTTATATATAGTAATTAAGATTAAAATATATTTTTAAAGCTTAAAATTTTATCAGTTTCTCTTATTGTTTGGTAATATTTTTTTGTAAGATGAGACCTAGCATTATTGTGAGGAAAAGTGATAATTCTCTGTTTGTCAAATATAGACATTTTATTTTCATCTCTTCAAAAACTATAGTTGTCATTACAGTTCTGCATCAACAGTTTGATTAAGTCTAAGAAGTTATATTGCACAATACACAATGAATTTCATCAAATGCAAAACAAATTGCTAGGATAAACATTTAAAGTTTTTTAGTCTTAATAATTGACTTGATTTTTGGTATAATTTATTTTTCATCACTTGTTATAAAATAGTTTAAAAACAAATTCAAAACTTTTTTCTGCTTGAGTGAAATACAGGAGTTTTATAGTCTGGTAATACTGAAAAATTTATTATGCTTGACTACAAGTGATATATGTGTTGTTATGAAGAGAAAGTCTCAAAATTTTTGCATGTTACATGTTAGAGATTAGATGTGGAAACCTTGTGTAACATAGCACATGTCTGTACAGGAATCCAACTCATCTTATCTTTCCAACATATTCTCCGTGATTGTGGTGTAGTTGGCAACAAAATTGGAATTGTTTGTTTTGTCAGTTTGTTATTTATACACTAGCTGCAATTTCTATTGCTTCATAGACAGCTTTTTACACAAAACCATCCACACCATCATTACTTGCATTTGGCCTTGCAGTACATATTGATAAGAAGCCCACAGAAATTATTGAGTAATGTCTCTGACTTATTCCATAGTTTCATCACGCATGGAAGGGTTGTCACTTTTCTTTATCAGGCACAAGCATTCTGTGGTTTTGAATTTCTCATACCAATGGTAAAGTGCCTTCCTGCTTAGTCCCCCTTAACATATTTAGTTGAATGTTTTCAAAGGAACATCTGTAAGACACTTGACTAAGAACATCTGTAAGACTAAGAATATAGCAAGTTGATTTATGTTGATTTAAATATTCATTGGTTTTAAACTTTTGTAATCACCTCTATACAGAATTTTCCAGGAGTTTTGGAGAAAACAAATCATATTTGTTCTATCAAGAAAGATTCTTGTATAGGTTGTTGGACATAGTCATTATAAAGCTACATTATACGGTAGATCTCCTATTTTTTATTCCATACACTGTTGGTGTAATTAAAATTAAAATTTTAAATTGTGCCAACATTATTCTCCAGTTAGCCTTTTGGATTTTCAGTACACTGTTGTATTGATGGTTTTTTACTTTATAATGAATTTATTTTAAAATATGGTTTTTGAAGTTAAAAATTTAGATATTTAATTATATATATGTTAATATTTTCCCTTACATTTTAAAATAAATTGTGCCATTTGAGTTTTTATAAATTGTAAATTACTATAATTGTCCTGAAGTTAGTTTGCTATTTAAACCTAACAAGTAAGATTGGTTTTAGTGATATTATCAATGCAACCCTATTATAGTTTGTCTAAACATTTGCAATCAAACAATCAGTTAGAATGTCTATGTTTATAAACATAGCTTATATTTTTATGGAACACTAGTTGTAAACTAATATTAAAAATATGTTGCTATTGAAAATATCTGAAAAATGCCAATATAAATGAGCACATTTTCACCAAAATATATTTATCCAGCATATTTATCACAAATACATAAATATGAAATAATCCTTTGTGAAAAATATATTTATAAGAAAAAAATCTTTTTCAAAGTAAATGTACAGATTTAGTTTAATGCCTCTTTTCTAGACAAGAGTGATTTATTAAAGTAAAAAAAAAGTACTTTTTTCAGCTACAAGCTGAATGAATCAGCTTCTTGTCAATTGAACAACTGCAATGTTTAGAAACATACAGTTTTCTACCATTTGGATGTATGCATCATTGTGTGAATAGAATATGTGACTTGCATAGACTTGCATGTGCATGCAAGTCACATATGCAAGTCTATACATACATCTAGGTTAACAACATAACATTAGTTGCTTACTCACAATAGTGAAAACCAGATATTTATGATAAATTGAAGTGTTGACAAGCTATTTTTACCTTTTTTATGAATGAGAAACTGCAAGATTAGGCTACTACTAGTGATGTAACGAATATTCGGTTACTATTCGGTATTCGGCCTATTTTTCACTATTAACAGGAGTAATAAATAACAAAAACACAGTAAATTAATCATTTTGGTACTTAGATTTAATGTTATCGAGTTAGTGTTGTTTGTTTATATTTATTTATAACTTGAAACATGCACAAAATAAAAAAAAAAATAATATTAGTCACATGTATTCACAATTTATAATTACAAAGATCAGCACACGTACACACCTATTCGTTCGAGAATCGTCGCACATCTGAGGGTCTGACCCTGCCTATCCTTCTTTTTAAGCGCTCGTCTTTGCTCTTCCCTTTCTCTTTCCTCTATCGCTCTAATCCATGTATGCCTGTGCATACATCATAATACGCGCTCACAATACTTTCGATTTGTCACTTTTCCGCCGTAGAGTTCCCATTTTACAATTACGTGACTCAGCCTGATGATAACAGAGAAAAGAGACAGATAGGACGTTGATATAAGTCACAGTTATGATTTCACAGATTCGAGACAGTTTGATAGCCCGAACGGCCCCAGGCTTTTGCCCGTGCACGCTAAGTGACTTTCATTACAAGCATTTAGCTTTCTGAAGTCTATGATAACAATTGTTTGGCATTGACGGGTGCAAATTTCGTGCCAATAAGCTGTCTCAACTTGTTCGATTATGTTATTAACTCAATTTCATATTTATTTTCACATTTTTACTTCGCGGTCCTTCTCTGTTCTTTTTCCGTTATTTACAAGTGTAGGTCATTTGATATGATCATTTATCACTTAGGTCTACTTCCATGACACTCTTGTCTGTCGGCTACAACTGCCAAGAATTAACACGATTGGCAAAGCGTAGTGACAGCGGGCCAATAGAGAGCAGGATCCTTGCCATAATGCGGTTTGCGCGCCAATTTTTGTACGTGCATTAATCAAGCCGAATAATTTGGCCGAATATTCAGCTATTCGGCCACGCTCCTGGCCGAATATTCGGTATTCGGCCTGAGGCCGAATATACTATTCGTTACAACACTAGCTACTACACAAGGACTCTCATATAGCAGTAATAAGCATAAGCACATTTTTACAATTTGTAAAAAACTGACTTTTGTGAAATGTTTTGTTGCTTTTTTATAACTGTTGTAGTTGATTTAATGAACTGAACATAATATAATTCATAAATTGACTTATGACTAATATTAGAGTTTTTTATTTTACAATTTTTAGCATGAAAAAGAAAATTAAAGTTTTTTTAAAATTATTTCTTTCTCTTAAATTGGGAAAAATCACCATATTAACATCTTGTTTTAGAAACGTTATTTTGAAATTTTTAATGAATTATACAAGAATAGTTTTATGTATTTCAGTTGTAATACAATTATTCTCTATAATTAGTACAAGTGTTCTATGATATTATTATATATTTCATAAGTATAGAATTTGAAAATTTGTTTTATTAGAATCTGGATGGTTTATATTTTCATTAAAAAAATTATTATTTTCTTGCACAAGATTGTTTTTAAATTGTTATAACTATATTACTTTTAAATTTGAAAAATTTTTTCTTAATTGAATAAATAAAACCATCAATTACTAATTCAGTATGATATAAAAAGCAAAATAAAAATCAGAAAATAATTATGAAAAAATATAATTACTTAAACTGACTATTAAAAATTAATTAAAAATTGAATATAATAAAAAAAGGAATGATTGCAAAAAACAGTTTAAGTGATAATCTTCAGATAATGACCATTTTTTTAAAATGCAATTTTTTTTTCATTAACATTAATTAATAAACAGTCAGTTGCTATACACTGCCAACTATCAGAGATTTGTTGTAAATTTCTGAAGTTACATTTTAATTTATTCTGTATTAAATTGTTGGAATCATTAAACTAAAAAGTATTGAAAAAGGTAGTGTGAAATTAATTTTATATCATGGAAATAAAAATGACTACAACTGCAAATATATATGGGGCATAAAATCTAATAATGATTTTTTTTTTTTAAGAGTTTATTTTAGCGAGTATTTTATTAAAATTTTCTAGATTAAACTAAAGCTCAACATATATTTCTCTAATTTTATAAAATTAGAAATGTGAATGAAATTGTATTTTCAATCATCAGCATGATATTTTATGCATGTACTAACTATAAAAATTTATTCTCACCTTGTTTATGAATCAGTTTTGAATAATCTAATAGTAGAACTGAAGTTTTGTAAAATGAAATGGAGACATTGTTATAGTACAATAACTATAAAAATAATTACAGTACAGGTATACCTCACCTTACGTCGGTAATTGGTTCCAGGAGAGGAGACATAAGTCGAATTTATTTGTCTTCAAATATACTTGTCACTAGACTAAACCACAAATTACCATTCCCAGTTCTGTATTTTATTTATTAATGCATTTTTAATAATATATGGTTAATAAGAATTTATTTTAAGCTTACAAACAAATAAATTTTAGTTTTTAATATAGTACAGAAAAAAGTAATCTAAATTTACGAATACATGTACTGTAAGTACTGTATAGTACATACTTGTAAATGTACATATTTTAATATGATTTTATGTGCTTTAAATGCTTTTCTAGTGATATTACAATTTCAATATTTGTGGCGGATGGACGTAAAGTGAAATAAAACGACATAAACTTGATTTTTATTTTTCCATATACTTTTTTGACAAATGACGTATAATTGAGAACGACATAACTCGAGGTATACCTGTATAGTGTTATCATAAAATGTGTGTTTCTAATTTTGACTATTTTTGTGCATAACACTGTACCATTTGAAAATTTATTTTGATGTTTTTTATCTTGAAACTTTGGAATTACTGCTGCAGAAAAATTACTGCTATAATTCGTAATAAAACAGAACACGCTAACAGATTCCAGCAAACAAATTTCTTTTCCTTTACCTGACATTTTTTTTATAATTAATGTAAATTAGGAAGACAATGAACTGTTTAAGTTATTTTATTTTAATTAATTCTGTTTTTCTACTTAATCATTTCCACTTTATAATTATGACTGCAATAAGTTCAGAAAAAAAAATCAAAACAAATCAAAAATTCTTAATGGTCAATTATTCTCAATAAAGTAAGTACAATAAATAATCAAGTTTTGGAAAATTAGTTTGTAACAATCTTAACACATTTTAGTTATTAGTATTACAAAAGTCAAATTTCACTGTTAATAAATTATAAGACCACCATGAAAACAAATATTGAGAAGTGACTTTTTGTTGATTAATAGTTGATTCTTGTTTCCTCTCTTCATATCACTTTAAATAGCCTGTTTGACATTGATTCTACCAAATTTTTTCAGTAGGTTGCTTTCAATATTCTATTGGTGCATAATTTCACATTCAAGTTATTGAACACTTGAAAATTGGCAATGTTTTGAATATACGTTCTGACTTAAAATCTCCCAAAAGTTTTTAAGGGAATTAAGTTAGGACTTCATAATGGTCAAGGTAAAACATTAATTTTATTTGGCTTAAACAGGTTTCGAGTTACCTTTGAGTTATGGCAGGTGGCATTCTCTTGTTGATAGTACCATTTTCTTCTTCTAAAATGTGATCTAAATGGGAGCAAATGTTTTCTAATAACACCTGATAATTGTTAGATTTAACAATAACAATTTTAAATTTAAAGTTAGCATTATCATAATAATAGAATTTTTCCAAAACCATGACAGAGCCTCCACCCATTTGTCTACTAAAAAAGTCCTTAGGTGCCTTGCACAAATCATGTCAATATGCATTATTCCCATCTAGGCCATCAAAAATGGACTTTTTTTTTTTGTCTGAAAACATGATGATGTTCTACTCTTTGATCCATGATATATGTTTGACCCATTCTAAACTTACTTTTTTATGTGCCTCTGTCAATTTGGGCCTACCCTTTACTTTTACATTACTTGCATTCTTGTTTTTCCTTAATATTTTCCAAACAATTATGTGCAAAACTTTTGCCCCAATTTCACATGAAATTTCTCTTGTGGACATGTTCTTTGAGTTGCCAGACCAAAAATACTTCTATAATCATGTGAGGACAGCAATTTTTTTTCAACCAAATCTTTTGTTCTGTACATAATTTTCCTTTTCCCCCAAATGTATTAAGGCAGCCACTATGGCTCCTACAGAGTACAGCACAATAATAAATTTTCCAGATCTTTTTTCTCCTCCCAATTCACTTCTTCCTAGTATGGTGTTTAACCACAACCACTCAAAAATAAACTTAAGAAAAATCATTGAAATTAGTCACGTGACATCAAAGAAAATCAACAAATCATGTGGATGATAGAAATTTTTCTTAAGGAAGGGATTAAACCATTTTCTCATGGTGGTCTTATAATTTATTAACAGTAAAAATTTGAATTTTGTGAAACTAATAACTAAAATATGTTAAGATTGTTGAACTAATGTTCAAAATGTGATTATTTATTGTATTTATTTTGTTGAGAATAATAATTGACCATTAAAAAATTTTTTCCCCCTGAAAATTAACAATGTAATGGTCTTATAATTTCTTTACAGACTGCAAAAAGGAAAAAGAAATAATGACATTGATAAATATAAGGAGAACAGATTTAAAATACTTTTAAATATTCAAAGTATTTTAAATCTGTTCTTCTTATATTCATCCTTTATTCCTTAATTAGTTCTTATTTTCATTTTAAAGAATTAAGAAATATCATTTTTAAAATGGAAAATTCAGAAATTAATGAATTAGCATGGAAATAGTAACAATCACTATTCTATTTCTAGTGATTGTTACAAGGCCAGAGATGATGCATAAAGCTAAACAGTTTTAAAATAAACAAACATTTTCCAATAATTTTGGTAAATTTTTAATGGATGATTTGAATCATTTTAAAATTGTTCTTGGATTTTTAGACAGACTTTATTAAAGATTGGGCAAATAAATTTACAATTTTAAATCAAAGATTGCACACAAGAAGGTATAACTTTGATGAATCTGTGCTTTCTGCTACAACTAAAATGTTTTTAAAATTTAAAATGGAAATGCTTGATTGTGAAAATTATGTTTATGTATGAAATTAACATAAAAAAAAGAAGTATTTAAATACACTTAATACATATATTTATTACCATAGAAAAATTCTAAATGCTTTAAGAAATGCAATAAAAACCAGTTGAATAATAATTAAAACATTGAATAAAAAGGCATGGATGATGACATATATTTTTTTTGTTAAAAAATTAAGAAAGTGTTTTAATGTTGCATAATGAATGCTTCTTCATTTGTAAGATTGTAATTATATAATAAAAATTTAAGAAAAGATACAAGATCAGTTGTTGAACATAAAAATATAACTGACTTAGAAGCATTAAAAAATATCTAATATTGTTGTCTATCCATATCTGGAAACTTTTACATTAAAATATTTAATAAAAAGCTACAATTAGCAAGATTTTCCTACATTCCTCTAACTTGTTCTGTGAAAATGAAGATAATCTTGCAATTATAAAAACGCTATGAAACACTAACAACTAAACAATTCTTAGGTTAATGTAAGAGTTGTTCATTTAACAAGTTGAGTTTTGTACAGTTTGTTTTGTGATTTTTCAAATTTTCAACTGAAGTTAAAATCTGTGACTAACTCTTTTGGCTTTACACTGCTTTTTTTATTTTTATTACGGAGGATAAAGTAGAAGTGTGCTGTCAATCTCAGAAGTAGAATTTTGCTTGAATAAAATAAAAACATAATTTATCATGTCCTTCTTAAAAGTAAAAAACCATTTAACTATCCAGCAAAATTCTTTAATAACATAAAAACGTTTTCAAACGCATTGAGCGTTCATAATCAGTTATTTCTCTAATTCGAAACAGGAAATTCAAAAAATTATGCAATCGAATTTCAAATAAACAGTTATGTAAAAAATTAAAATGTAACATGTTATAAACAAAAATGATATACAAATTTCCGTGTATTTAATAAATAATAATAAAAATAAAAAATTACGCAATCGAATTTCAAATAAACGGTTATGTAAAAAATTAAAAGGTAACATGTTATAAACAAAAATGATATACAAATTTCCGTGTATTTAATAAATAATAATAAAAATAAAAAAAAAATCTATCCAAGATCATCCTAAGTCTGATTAAGCCTTTTATTTTATAGATCTATGCCAATTCATCGCAAAAAGATTTCCAAGCAGACGAAAGCCCGTCTGCATCCCTATAGTTGATGCACTGCATGCTCTTCTGCGCCCTGTGGATTTCCATCTTTTTGAGATATTTTACTGCGTGTCTAGATCGAGTAGCTCTCATATCCAGATAATCGGCTAATGGAGTTAGGGTAAATTTTCTCACTCTTTGTTGTAAGGTTTCCAGGTAGTTACTTGGGGCAGGAAGACATTCGGTGCTATCAATGTACTCATGCAGCTTTTCCCTATATGAGCTCCGTTTTATGAGTACAACACCTTTTGATTTATCTGCCCTTATGAGAACGTCATTTTTTTTTTTATTCATAAAGAATATGAGCTTAACTGAGCAGGATTACTGCAGATGGAAAACAAGATTATATGCCAAAAAGGAGAGGTATTCTAATAAAATGTCTTTACTATTCCAAAGGAACATTAAAGAAATGAAAGAATGGCTCCAAAAAAACGATGTTGTTCTCATAAAGGCGGATAAATCAAAAAGTGTTGTACTCATAAAACAGAGCTCATATAGAGAAAAGCTGCATGAGTACATTGATAGCACCGAATGTCTTCCTGCCCCAAGTAACTACCTGGAAACCTTACAACAAAGAGTGAGAAAATTTACCCTAACTCCATTATCCGATTATCTGGATATGAGAGCTGCTACTTTACAAGCTCCCAGGACATGAAGAATTTTTGCCTTCGGAAAAACCCATAAACCTGGTTCCCAGTTATGCCCTGTGGTAGAAAAATGTAATGCTCCAACCTTCAGAATAGAAAAACAATTTGTTAAATTCATACAACGAAAGATGCAGATTTCGCCTTTTTCGATAAAAAACTCGGTGGAATTGATCCTGAAATTAGAAAATGTTGTGCTCATGAATGAGGAATGGATGACAGTTTTGGACTAAAAGGCGTTATACCCATCAATCAAACTGCCTCCATGCTTTTGTGCCCTAAGAGATTTTTTATTCGCTAATGTTAATAACGCTATCAAATACCACACGCAGATTTTAGAATTAGCGGATTTGATTTGTCACACTTCCTTTTTTGAATTTGAAAATAAAACATATCTACAGGGGCGATGAGTACCGATGGGTAGCCCCATGTCGTTGGTCCTCTGCGAGTTGGTACTCCGTAATCTAGAGAACAATATTCTCCCTTCATTACAACAAGATATATTGGTATATGCAAGATATGTCGATGATGTCTTTATCTTGTGGAAGGATAATCGCAATATCAAGCATTTTATGGATCTGATAAACAGTAACCCGTATGGTTTAACTTTGGAATTGGAGCAACAAGACAGTAGTAGCGTTAATTTCTTGGATCTGAAGGATAATCGCAATATCAAGCATTTTATGGATCTGATAAACAGTAACCCGCATGGTTTAACTTTGGAATTGGAGCAACAAGACAGTAGTAGCGTTAATTTCTTGGATTTCTTGGACTATAACATGCGTAAAAGGGGAAGTCCGAACCAACATTTATTGTAAACCGACATCTATCCTCATCATTATCCCTAAGAATTCGGTGGATCCGGAGCATATTAAAATGGCGGTATTTCGATCTTGGATAAGAAGAGCACACACACATTGCACAAAAATTTGCGATACAGTTAAGGAATTACAATATATACGAAGAACTGCCATACAGCACGGCTACGGGAGGAAAAGAATAGAGGCTCTCATTAAGAAGGATAATAATCTGGCAAGTAGGCAAAAGCAAAACCACCAAAAAGAAAAAGTGGTCCTCGATTATATACCTCTCCTTAAACCGATTGTGAAGAGGGTTTCCAAAAATAAGAACTTACAAATAGTTTATCGACGTAATCCCACTATATACAGGATATTAAGGAATGATAAGGGGCATTACGAACGTAACTCCTTAACAGGAATATACTCAATACCGCTAAGAGACCATAGGTTCAACTCTAACTTAGTATATATAGGCGCAACTTTGAGGAATTTGAAAAAAAGAATCAATGAACATAAGCTTTCAGTGAGCAAAACTGTTGACAGTACAGTCCTTGCCACTTATGCTAAGCAACAAGGCATTACTGTTTTCTGGGACCAGGCATCTATAATAAAAGCTACTCGATCTAGACACGCGATAAAATATCTCGAAAAGATGGAAATCCACAGGGCGCAGAAGAGCACGCAGTGTATCAACTATAGGGATGCAGACGGGCTTTCGTCTGCTTGGAAATCTTTTTGCGACGAATTGGCATAGATCTATAAAAAAAAGGCTTAATCAGACTTAGGATGATCTTGGATAGATTTATTTATTATTTATTTATTTTTATTATTATTTATTAAATACACGGAAATTTGTATATCATTTTCGTTTATAACATGTTACATTTTAATTTTTTACATAACTGTTTATTTGAAATTCGATTGCATAATTTTTTGAATTTCCTGTTTTGAATTAGAGAAATAACTGATGATGAACGCTCAATGCGTTTGAAAATGTTTTTATGTTATTAAAGAATTTTGCTGGATAGTTAAATGGTTTTTTATTTTTAAGTTAAATTCTCCAGTAAGCAAGTATACAATCATGTCCTTCAGTAACAATAAGAGCTATGATAAATTTTAAAATCATATAAAAAAAGTAAAATTTTATATTTAAAATTTTTGAAAAAGTCTATATAAGTTGTTTTAAAACAAATTGGAATAAATAATTTCAACTTACAATTTAAAAAAATGCATAATTCATATAAGTGTTCTGGACCATGTAAAGAATATATAAAAATAATATGGAAAGAGTATATGGAAAGAATATATAAAAATAATACATTAAAAGCATTTTAATAATGAAATATATTGAATTTTATTATTATTTTAAAATACTTAACCTACTAAGCAAAATGTAAAGTAATAACTTTCTTTTTTAAAGTAAGCCATTTAAATTTGTGATGTAATTTTTATAAAGTTAAAATTTTTAATTGCTTTCATAATGAAAGGATCACCTTCATTTAATGGCCAAATTTACAGTCCTGAAAGTGGTCTTTTGTTATAAATTGTAGAATTAACTTAATTAAAAACTGAATAATTAATGTATAGCTGAGAGATGATGGCAACTATTATTTTCTAACAAAATAAATCTTCATTACATTTAATGTAAAACCTATAAAGAATAATATTTTGAAAGTTTTAAATGCTTTAGAGTATAATGAAATACAAATTATCAGATTAAAAAAAACTGAATATACGAGGGTGAATCAAATATAAACTGGATTTTTGTTCTTGAGCAACTAAGGTTGGCAGTATAGGGCCTGCGTGTCTAGTCTGATTGGGTAGGGTCATTAGGGGTGGGGAATGACAACCATTTCATACTTTCAACCAATTCATCAGCAGTTCTCACAATGTCAGAGCAACAGGTACACCCCTCTGTTGCGCAACACATAATTATACAATTTCTTGCTCGTGAAGGAGTCAACACAACAGAAATTTTTCTCAGATTGACTGCACAGTTTGGGGATCAAACAGTGTTAAGGACTTGTGTGTTTTCCTGGCATAAAAAGTTCAAGGAAGGACGGACGCGAGTGGAAAATCAGAAACACGATCGTCGTCCTTGGAGCAGCATCACAAACAAAAACATTCGAGCAGTTTGAGACATATCTCTCTGTGATTTTCATTTGTTTGGGCCACTTAAAAAAGCTATAGGAGGGTAGCGATTCAAAGATGATGCAGGAGTGGAGGAATTAGTGCACAATTGACTCCTGATACAACCAACTTCATTCTACAATATTGGAATAAGAAACCTTCCTTCTTGCTGGGAAAAATGTATTTCTATAGCAGGAAGCTATGTAGAAAAATAAATCATAATGTGTTTTTTTATTTTTTAATAAATAATTTTAAAACATAAAATAAATCCCGTTTATATTTGATCCACCCTCATAATATCTCTCTTCAATACCTTGGCATTTTTCCAGAAGAATTGGAAAACAAATGTTCAGATACAATATTGTTTTATGAATTCTTACAATTGATCTGGTTATTTTTAGTAATAAATAAATAAATTTAAATAAGGAAAACAAAAATATAAAACTTAATATTGAAACAATTTTTTTTTATTAAGTAGAAAATTTTGTATAAAACATCATGTTTTATACAAAATTTTGTTTGTGGATTATCAAGTAAATGATAAGGTTAATAGGTTAATTTATTCCTGGTGCCATTGAATCTGATTTAAATCAGCAAACTGCTTCTCCAGCTATTGGTGTCTTGAACATTGAGAGCTACTGAATGTAATACACTGTGGAAAATAGTTGGTTTGCATATATTTTTCTCAAGTAATGAATTCAATGCAATATTATAAAATTTAGTTCTGTATTTTCAGGAGCATAGCATAATTAACATTTTTAGTCAAAAAAATTTGTTCATGTAAAATGTTTCTAATGTTAATTGTAAATGGTTGTAAAAGTATCCAAAACAGTCATCTAGGAGTAATTGGAATAGAATACATTCATGTGAAATTTTGTTTTATGCAACGCCTCTGACAACTATGTAAAATTAGACTATATATTAGACTTTGTAAAACATTATATTAAAATATAATGTTTTACAAAAAGAATGTCATCTTCAATTTTACGATAGCCCAGTTCTGTATTTTATTTATTAATGCATTTTTAANAATGTAAATCAAGAAAAATAAGTCAAATGAAAATAATATTTAATGATTTTAATGAAATTAATAAATATATTAAATATTAATATAAAATAAATTATCAATTTTATATTTATTTATTTAATAACATAAAGAAATGTTATTAAATGAAAAATGTAAAAATTTTTCTGATATATATCGAATATAAATTATAAATATAACAATCTATATTTATTTTTTGTGCATGTAATATAACTTCTCAGTTCTCACAAAAAATTTGTTATTAAATAAATAAATAAAAAAAATTTGATCCTTATGAAAAAGTTATGAAAACAAATAATGAAAAAAGTATGCATTTTAAATTTCCTTTAAGTTACCATTGATAAAAAAGTGACTTAAGTTCTGAAAACTATATAAGCTTTGAAAATAAAATGGTATATTCAATGTCTAAACTAAACTGATATAAAAGTAAGATGAATAAACACATTAAATTACAGTAATAAGATATTGAAAAATTTATTTCTAATGTAAAAATTTACTAAAAGAAATTGTTTAAGTGTTTAGATTATAGAATACTTTTTAAAATTTATTTAGAAAAAGAACTAATAAAAATTAGAGTATCTTTTTCATACAGTGAAATAAAACAACACTGAACAATTTAATTTTTAAAAGTGAAAGATTTACAGTTTTTATGAATTAACTTTTTGCATAAATTTGAAGTTTGAATTTTAACTTAGTAGTTTAATGATAAAAAAAAAAAGAGCAATTGTAAAATTTCTTTGAAAAGTTTATTATTAGTTGTTACAAAAATATGAAAACCTACAAAAAGGATTTACAAATAAGAGGCTTGGAAAAATAAAAATAAAACAAGATGAAAATAAAACAAGCATCCTGGTATAACAGTAAATAATTAACATCCTGGTATAAAACACATTTTCAATTTAAAAAATTTTAAAAAACAAAATGGGATTAACAAAATAGAAAGCAGTGTTTTAATTCATTGAATATTTAAAATAATGAATAATGTTTAAAAATCCAATAAGCACATAAGCAATTGCTAATAATGACAAATTAAATCACAATTTAGTCAAGAATGAAATCTTGACACATACTGAATACTGATTTTAACTTAACTCCTGATTTAATGGTTGTAATAAAATAGTTTCAGTCAAGAGCCACTGATCTAAGTATGTGCAAGAATGAATGAATTAAAAAGTATTTTAAAAAATTCTGAATTAAAAAAAAAGTGCATTGCCAATTAGTACAAGCCTCTACTAAATCAAGTATCATAGAGATAATTATAATATGGAGACAAATAGTTTTTTACATAATTTTAAATTAACGTGAATCTGGAGAACTCCCACCAAATGCTTATTTAATACAGAAGCAAAAAAGATCAATGGATAGATGAAGGGTGATAGATAAATAAGATCTTCATTTCTATAAAACTAGTTTGAGAAAGGTAACAAAAATAAATAAATAAAATAATGTTTTAAAAATATAGTGAAAAAAATTTTTTTAAATCATACATATTTTAAATGCTGTACTATTTAGTAATATTTTTCAAATATTTTTTCCCTCATGCATGTAGTAAAAAATAAATATTCTGGATGATTTCTTAATCTGTTTCCATATTACAGCTTGAACTTTGAATCTGATGAAAAACATTGACCTTTCAACAACAGTTGATGTTGGGAAAAACAAGATGTCCAGTGGTACAAAATGCAAGGTCCAAAATGTCAAAAGAAACAACCAGTGTATTAGAGTTCATAAAAACAGCAAAAGTCTAAAACTATAGATGTCAGTACTAGACTTTGATTAAATAAAACACTATATTTTACAGTAACAATGTTTAGTATAAAACTCAAAATGCCATTAATTTCGATTTAGTACTTAAAACAATAAAATTGATTAGCAATATAATTTACAAAATTACAAAATATTATTATTCAAAACTTCAAACAATTAAGCTAACAGAAGAAAAACCCATAATCTGTTCTATACAATCACTTACAATTTAACAGCTACACATTGACCAGCAGAAATAAAATTTCTGCTGGTCAATGTGTAGCTCGTTGCGTTGTTTTGATAATATCCTTTTATACATTGCTGATTTTATTACTGAATAGACTAACTAAAAATAAGATGTTATTTAACTTGTGTTTTTATCTATATTTATTAACAAAAATATAAGTAAAATATTGTTTAATATTTTAGCTATATTTAAAATCTACATTAGTAGGGTAAAATTCCATTGATTATTTAAATATTACTATGAAATTATTCAAATTAAGCCCCATCTGGAAAGTGTTGAGATAGTAATTGAGGTTTAACATAACTCTCCCAAAACCCAAAATAACTGAAATAAAATGAAAAATAAATAAATTAAATAACTAAATATAATTATAAATGAAAATTTTATTTTCTTGCAAACTCACAAGATCTTGGCTTGTAAGGAAAGTACAGAATAACCTGTAATTTTAGTTTTGTGTCTTTGTTTTGATATAGTGCAAGAAAAAAATGGTTTCTTGTGGATTTATTCTGCAAATACATCTCTAGTGCTTTTAAGGTTTCAGAATTAGTGACTTTAATTGGACTGATTGTTTTTCCCTTTGCCAGATATTCTATAAATAATTTCTTTTCAGTTCTCAGAGGGAACAGTTTTCAATTTAATAATGGAGATAAAATAAGGATGACAATACTGCATCAACTTTCTTTTATTCACTGAGTCATAATAGTGAATCCATAACTCATGTCTGATGCTAATTTGCATGCCAAATCATCAATCTTTATTACTATAATAATTGAGGAGTTTTTGACAAACTTTTCACTTGCTGTTTTTTTTTAGTATCTGTTAATTGTCATGATACCCCATCTAGTACAGCTTTTTCAGTTATTCAAAGACTGGATACTCTTTTACTGTTTCTTGACTAATTTCCTAAAATTAGTATATCAACTTGAACTTGATTCTTATTATGCGTTATTAAAATTGCTTGCCCTTGTCTTTGGGTGCATTTCTTTATTTCAGAATCCCAGCTTGAGTCTTGTTTGTTAGTTTATTGTTAGATTTCATGAGCATAGAATAAATAAAGTTTTTGAATTTTCATAGCAGTGGTTAAGGATTTATTAGTAGTGGTAGTTTTAAAATAATTATTAGCTGAGTTTTATACATACTATTACTTATTTTCTCATCTATTTCCTGATTAACTTTCATGAGTTTCCTGACTGAGATACACACATTCATGGAGGCTTCTATGTGTTTTCACAAAGTTTAGGGGCCATCCATAAATTATGTAAGGGCGATTTTGGCCATTCTAGACCCCCCACCCACCCCTTTGTAAGAAACCGTAATATTTTCTTTGATCCCCCTCTCCTTCTTTGATCTCCTTCCTGAATCATGCCTAAATATTATCTTACATAATACAGTAATACCCCGACTTACGCGAACCCGGAGTTACGTGATTTTCAAATCTCGTCGATTCGTCTTTTGTTTGAGCGCCATGCAACCCTTGATACTCACTCCCCCACACTATTGTTCAGCTTACATGTTCGGATGTGTCGCGCGGAATCCACACATAGCTACAATTTATTTTGTGTTATTTATTTCTGTGTTTGTTATATCTACGGAGACTCGAGAGACTCTACTATGTAATCCAAATGAAGTAGAACTAATTCTTCTGCATCAAACAAGAAAAGAAAAACTTTATCTTTGGAATGTAAAGTTAACATTGGGTATGTTCGTAAAGTCGAACGAGTTAAGCGAGAATGAAGTCATCGTTATTCCTATTTCGTTAGACTTTTCGAACGATTCGTTACTAACGCGTTTAACTCGTTTGACTTTACGAACGTACCCATTATTAAAGACTTCGATACAAAAATGAAAATTTGTGAATTGGCAAAGAAGTTTGATCTACCGGAATTGTCGGTCAGAACAATTATAAAAGGCAAAGAAAAAATTCTCGAAGCTGTGAAAAATGCTCAATCTTTAAATTCAAGCATCATTCGTAAACGTCACAGTATTATCGCTAAGATGGAAACAATGTTAAAATTATGGCGTAATAATCAAGTAAATGTGAAAAATTGTAAAATAATATAGGCCTAATTTGTTATACATATGTATTATCTAAGATTTTATTAAACATTTTTTCTAAATTATTGTTTTCTTTAGTCTCCGGCCCCAATTAAAAGTTATTTGTATTTATTTATATGAGAAATTATACCCCGACTTACGCGGTTATCGCTCGGTCCCACCTATCGCGTAAGTTCGGGGTATTACTGTATTTAGGCACGATTTTATAGAAAAATTTTAACAAAAAAATTTTTTTTATGAAACCCTAAAAACCTTAGGTCCAAAATATATAATTATTAATTAGTTAATTAATATGTACTATTATTTATAAAAGACTTTATGTGAACAAATTTTAAAATATAAACATTTAATGAATTCGAATGAACAATTTATTTTAAGAACTTTATTTTTTAATTATTAACAATTTTATTATTATCATCATCATCATCATTAATCAATGTCATAATATTCATTTTTATATTAATTTTAATTTTCACAAAAGGACGCAAAAAACTGACAGATTGACAAGCTAGTGCACACGTAAACAGAAATGCCATACAAAATAAAATGAGAGAGAATAGAAACCACATTCTGTTGCCATATTAATTACATCTTGTATAAGGTCAATAAAATAAACTATATACTGCTAAAATGTGTTAGGTGCACCCGGGGAAGCTTGTAAAACTCTATATAATGGGGTAATACAACCAATGCTACTTTACACGACCTCTAGCTAGGGTCATGTAACTAGTAAAAATTTAGTAGCAAGTAAATTACTTTCTCTTCAAAGCCAGTTTCCATCAGAATTTCAAAGCACTGCAGAACTGTTTCTACTAATGCCTCTGATACTAGCAGAGCTCCTTCTTTTGCACTATGTATTGTAAGAAAAGGTTCTAAACTACTACATCAGAACTACAAACATCAAGCTCAACAACGGTCTCTACTCCTATTTACAGCTGTTCATAAGCTACCACATTGCAATTACCCTACTAAATGTGTACAGAGGGTACATTTGGTGTCATCTGCTTCCTCCATGGATAACCATGCAGACATTAATATCTACACAGATGGATCTAAAAGCTCCCTTCATGTTGGCTCAAGTATCTGTATCTTCCTCCAAACTGACATATTTTGCCCAAAATATGTTAGAAGGTACAGATACTGCCCACATACCTCCACCTATCAAACTGAAGAAGATGCTGACTACCAAGATGCTCAGTGGGCCACTTCACTACCAAACAAAACTCTGTTTATCAACATTTACAGTGATTCTCAGTCTGTCCTAAAAGCTCTATTAAATCTCAATTACAATAGCAATAAAATCTTGTAAATAAGATAACTTTTTTATATTTTCCTGGGCATACTGGCATACTTAGAAATGAAAAAGCCGACTTTGAGGCTAAGTCAGCTGCAAAGGACACTGATTTGGACTACACTCACATCCCTGTCTCACATAGCAGCCTTAAAAATTATATTCATGACAACGCTATGCAAAAGTGGAATCTACAATGGTTGAGCAGTAAAACTGATAGAATAACATGACTTTATTTTCCTAGTGTTGAATGCAGGATCTCATCACCACGTAGAGATTTAACATTTGCCATATGATCTATCATTGTCCAATTTATGATCAACTTACACTTATTCTGAAATTAGAAATCTTTACGTTTGGTTTCAGGTGACCATGTCCACTCGATAAGCTTGTTCAGAAGCCAGTGTTTGTTGCTTTTTACAATTATGTTCAAAAAACATGGAAGAAAAGACTATTTATAATTTCTAATATTTAGTTTTACATTTTAGTTTTCACTAAAAGACAAATACTAATTTTATGTTTACTTTGTATCATGTATTTTGGTTTATTTATTCTTAGTGTTTACACCCATAGGAGTGGTGCACTTATTCTAATAAAAAAAAAAAAAAAAGAGAGAGAGAAGAGAGAGAGAAACCACCATATGGCCTTTCTCCCATGAAAAAAAAAAACACGTAGAGCGTGAGTCTGCTAGCATTATTATTTTATCACGTCACACGAGATGGCTTTAGTACAATGAGCGTTCTTAATAGAAACAGCCAAATTGAAGCCAAATTCAAAATTTCCACCCCAAAATACCTTACATAATTTATGGACGGCCCCTTACAAGGTTTGAATATTATCTGTTTTGTAGCCAGACAAAATGCACTCAACTCTGAACTCTGTCATGTTGGTCTAGTGATTGTCATGAGAATAAGAAAATTCTTTCATCTGTCACAAGTGAAACAAGTGAATTAATGGTCTAATAAAGAAATACACCCTTTATTAATCAAAAAACATTCATTTCATCATTATAGTAGCTTTTTGTATGTTGAGCACACTTCCAACTATTCTTCATACATACATTTTTGTAAATGGCTTGTGAAATTTGATAGGTATACAACTGATCATTATTTTGTATGTTGATTTGGTTATTATGTATGCAACACAATGTTCATATACAAACTAGGCACTTAGAACTATTGTATGGCAATGACTATGTATGTGTGTATATCTCTTCACTTTTCAGAAACTTATTTATTAATCAAACCTTATACATGTTAGATTCTGTTATTAGTTATCATTAGTATTTGAATTATTTTTCTTGACAGAATGTCATATTTCTGAACAGTTTAGAAAAATTAATAGTATCATAATGCTACTTTTTACTTATAATTTTTGTTATGAAGTATACATTTCTCTGAATTTTCCATTGATTAAATTTGAAGGAAGTTTTTTGTTTTAGATTCATTTAAAATCAACCTCATTTTATTCTTATAAATGACTAATAGAATTATTCTAAAAACAGCATTCTGATTTCAATTACTCTTATTATTTCTCCTTGTATACTGTTTATTATATAAATATGACCTTTTCAGAAAAATTTACTTTCTTATTATTTTTGCAGTAATAAATGAATTCAGAAGTAATTTTTGCTTTATAAGCTTGTATCATAAGAACAATTTTTGTGGGATGCATTGTTTAAGAATTGAAGAATAATTATATTTTTCCAGAAAACTAAAAATATTCTTTAAGAATAAGATTAGAAATTGTTGGTATAAAAGATACAGAATCTTTCTTTCACTTATTATAATAATAAGTGATAGGATGCAGTAGGATAGGGTGATAGGGACATATTTTAAATAAAAGGATATTTCGTTTGTTATAAATCATACAAAGCTTTGATAGAATACAAAGATTGAAATTGTTTAAAATTATATTAGCAAAGTTGTAATTAAAAAAAAATTTCGTTTGTTATAAATCATACAAAGCTTTGATAGAATACAAAGATTGAAATTGTTAAAAATTATATTAGCAAAGTTAAATAAATATAATGAAATTCATTAGAATTATAAAACTTATTTATTTACTAGCTGCAAGGACCCGCTTCGCTGAGCAAAAAGTAACGACAGTGAAGATTAAGATAATTACATTATAGCTAATCTTACCCGTTTTCACAGAATGCAAGAATTAGGTCCCCCGTTTCCAGACTAATTAGAGAATTTTTACGTNGGCTATTCATCAAATATCTGTTGTAAGTAGTCAAACACATACATCTGTTAACAGTCAACATCCTTATCATCAAAGTTCTCCTCCTCATGCAACCAATGCTCCAAGTGCTCATAGCCCTAGTACTCCTCAAGCCAGTCAACCAGTAGAATTTAATCATGCAATTAATTATGTGAATAAAATAAAGGTAATCACTGTATGAAGTTCTTGTTATTCACTTATATTATTGTGCTTTAAAAACATATGTAAATACAGTAATAATACTAATCTTTTAAAAAAAGACATTTTTCTAACAATGAAAGCTTCTGATTTAATTCTGTTTACTTTTTTCTAGTTGATGATTTAATTGTTTGATTCTCTTGAAACTAGTGTTCTGAGTTAATGAATTCTTTTTTTCTGGATTTGATCAGACATATTAAAATGATCTTTAATGATGTTTTTTCCAATAGAAGATTGTTTCTTTATTTATGTATTTGTTTCAGAAAAAAATTTGATGATTTTATATTCTCCTGTAGATGAATGATATCCTTTAAACAATTAGAGTTTATGCATTTTGTAAAAGATATTTCAATGGAGTAGAATAGTTTATTTTTTTTTTTCTGGAGTTTAAATTGGAGTTGTTCAAAAAATATTTTATTATTTGTGAAAGTTAACTTTTAGAATTTAGATATTGGATTTTTAAATCCACAGAAGCATTTCAAATAGGGAATATCTGTTAACCAGATTTAAATTATTTTCATTGAACAAAAATATCTCAGTTGGCAGAGTATTAAGCTAGATTTTCAGATTGGCAATTTCAATTTTTCATTTAGTATTCCTTTTCTGTTTTTGAAATAGGTAGAAGTGATTATTGTGAATTTGAAGTTATTTACATAAAAGGTCTTAAATATATAGATGACAGTTTATTTTTAGAAATATTTTTGATATGCTATATTCCAGGATGCATTTTTAAGAATTTGGATATTTTTTATACTTATGTAATTATGAAAGACAATTTAAAAAAGTGTTCATATAAATTAAAATGTGCTCAAAATTATATAAAATATAAATAATAAATTATGAAATTGAAATACATAAAAATAAAATTGAAACCATACTTTACTCCCTTAAATTATTAATTTCTCACTATTTTTGCAAATTTAAGATCAGTGTTTTGAAGAATTTTCTTCAGAGCATTTATTTTTCTTATGTAAAAATATACATTCTGACATGTACCTAACAAATTTCATTTACAGTTATTACAGATAAAGTATACAAAAGTAATGTTGATAATATCTTGACTTCCTTTATATTTTACTAAAATATATGCAGATATAATCTGAATACATACTGTATATATTAGCAGAACTACTCATATCTAAAGTATTTATTTATCATTTACATACACACACACGAAATACATACATTTATGTATATAAATTTAAATTTAAAAAAAAAATCTCTGTGAATACAGTAGAACTTCAATTACCAATATAAACTTGAAATTGAATATACTACTATTCTTAACTGTAAAGGATTTTTTAAAGAATATTTAAAATGATAACAGAAATAAATATTTTTGTAATACATGTTATCTTTTACCATTTAACTTCAATTGGATAAATCATTCATATTAAAATGTAACTACAATAACACAAATTTTTATTCTTCAAACTATTGTATGTATTTCTCTGTTTGTCTATACATTTCATATTTATATGCATTTAATTGACCAAATACTGTGATGATTTTTAAAATGTTTGATATCATCTCGGTGTTATTGAACATGATTACTTTTAATGGAAAATTTATCTTAATATATTCTGCTCTTGGGACATTTTTTTCCTGTTAGGAGTTGAAGGTGAACACACTTTCTATGTCTTTCTGATGTTGTTCTAATCTCTTTGAGATTGTTCTCTCCTTTTTCTTCCATCCATTTTATTCTGAAGAATTGTCTATAAAAAATTTTCCTAAAATCCTTAGTATAATATATCAAAGCAAAAGTTGTTTTTCTCTTCATTATTTCAGACTCCCCTCTCTTAAATCTTGTCATTATTTTTTGTTTTTCATTAGTCTGACTGTTTTATTAATTATTCTCAGTCTTTTAAAATACCCACATCTCAAACATTTATTTAGTTTTTTTGTTATTTTCTCTGTTCAGGATTCATTTCATTGTCAGGTATGGTTCATATTATCCTTTGTGTCTTTTTAGGTTTCTGTTAATTACCAGTATAAGTTTTATTGTGCTTATATTCATATATTTGTTCATAAGCAATTTTGATCTTGTTTATTCTGATCTTTACTTCAACGAGATGATTTTTTTTTTCTCATTCATTATTTATCATTGAAGGTATTCATATTTACTCATTTCTTTTAATCTTTCACCATTTAGTATGCTATACAGTACATCCCAATATTTTTATATATTAATTTTAATTTCATATTCTCTTTTCAAACTGTATTTTTTTTTTAATCCAGTGTATTAATGTAACTCAAAATTGCAGCCTGTTTCTGTATCAATTAATAGCATGATGTCATTTGCATATCTGATATTTTTATTAGATATTCAAGGATTTTGATCTGTTTTATTTTCCATAATAAATCTATAAGATAATGATCAAATCTTACAGTTGTTTCTTGTTTCTGGTATGTTTTGGATAATATTTATTTTTTTTACAAATAGTCTTTTTGAAAACAATATCTCAAATTAAAAGAAATACAAAGATTAATAATAATAATAATAATAAAGTATTATTGGTATAACTTATTATGTTATGTCAAGTTTCTTTATTTTAAAATAATTGTAGCAATTTAGTCTATCAAAAATTTTCTAAAATTTAATGAAACAGATATAAATATTTATTTTGTAACTAATTGACTTTCATGTTGTGGTATTAATGTGAAGATTGCTTCTTAGAGATCATTTAATCAGAGTCTGCTGTATTTTATTGTCCAGTTGTTTTAAGTATAGGAATAAATAATGTTCATAAAATCTGAGGGAATCCTTTTGATGTTTAAGAATCTACTGAATTTGCTACAATTTATTTTGTTCTTTCTGATTCCTATGTTTTTTTAAAACCTTTCCAAAATATATCATCCATCTTACATATTTTTTATTTTTCCAGTTGATTATTAATTTGGTTTTTTCTGTTATCAATAGCGATTCTTTATTTATACTGTTGTATTTAAAATTTTTGTGTCATTCTTATATTCATAAAATTAATTTTAAAATTATTTTTAAAAAAAGCATTATTAATTTCAAAATTCTAAACTTGGTATTTTGAGCTCTAATAACATGTAATTTATGTCTGTTTTTATAGAAGTAGTACTAAATTTAATATTTTTTTTAGTGTAATGTTAATTTAATTTCTTTGTGTACATATAAAATTTTGTATTTTTGGTTCTAAGGTAATGATTTGTTTATTTTTTGTTTCAATTTGAAATATAGTTATAAATAACAAATTATTATGTTAATATCATTTGTCATGATTCTGTAAGTGTTTCTGATGATGGATGTAGATCTGAATGCACTAGAACTTTTTTTATGATCTATTTTGATTTTTAAATTTTATTAAAATGAATATTATCTTTAAAATATTTTATTATAAAAACGGAGTTAAAAATTCTAATAAAATTTTATGTATGTATATTATATAGAGACTGGTTAAATTACATAAAAGTTTAATCAGTTTTTCTTCATATAACTTTTGACTTAATAATAAGCTTTTGTGTAAATGTTATTTATTTAAATCTCTCTAAATTTTAAGTATGATGGCAAATATGTGCTTAAATCAGTGATTAAAATGTTGTTATTTCTAAATTCTAAGTTAGTTTATTCAAACTTCTTTTTCTTAATTATAAAGTTATTCTTTTATCACCTATTATATATTCTATATATTATTTTACATTAAAAATTTAAAAGGTTAACAATTTCACTGCAGTAAGAACCCTAAAATGTATTCATTATCATTGCCAATACTGTGCAGAACTTAGTGTGTACTTTGAATATTGTATCACACTTCAATATATTATAATTAGTTTTCCACTGTCATTTCAATTGCATTTTGAATAATCTCTGATAATTATTCCTAAATGTGATGCTACAAATATGCAAAAGTATATTAGTATTACTGATACTTATAAATAATAATTAATAGCACTATTGAAATTATTATTTGTGACAACTGATGGAAAAAAAACACTTAACATTCTGCATAGTAAATATTAAATAGTAGTAATTCATAATGTTTGTGCTCTGTAACTCTGTTATGTTGCAATTTTTGATGAAACTGTTTTTGCATTAAGTGAGTAATGAGGAGTAACTTTATAATTATAAAAAAAGTGGAGTTTGACTATTCATTTTAAGTAACATAAATTATAGATGTATTTAGATTATTTTATTATTATCATTTTAAATCAACAGATGGTAAATAATATTTTCAAAACATTTTAAAATAAAAAAACACTTCTCAACAAAATAAGTATTAGTTAAAATTTTTACAACACCGATATATAATTAATAAAATTTATTTTAAAACATTAGTTGAATTATCAACTAGGCCAGTGGTGCCCAAACAATGATCTGCAGGCCAAATTTGGCCTATTGCACAAATTATTCTGGCCTGCAAAGTTATTTGAAGAATCAGTCATAAATGATTAAAAAAAAAGAAGAATTTTATAAATTATACAATTTCCAAATATACATAACACACTGTCTCTGTTTTTTAGTCAAAGAAAAGAAGGCTTTGTATGCTCTTACAGATACTGATGTGTATATATTGGATACAACATGTTTTCTTTGAAAAATA
Organism: Centruroides sculpturatus; assembly: GCF_000671375.1. Lineage (NCBI taxonomy): Eukaryota > Metazoa > Arthropoda > Arachnida > Scorpiones > Buthidae > Centruroides > Centruroides sculpturatus. Next base: position 639,357 of record NW_019384510.1, read on the forward strand.
TTTTTTATATACATGGAATGTACAAAAAAATTTTATGGTCTGCTATCCAGAACTTGTGTGTGATTTTCTCACCGATTGAAAAGTTTGGGCACTGCTGACCTAGGCTATTAAATTTTGTGTGTACATACATGCATAAAACTACAATGAAATATGCAATTAATACTCACAATATGTTTTTAATTTTCAGAACCGCTTTCAAGGTCAACCAGATATATATAAGCAGTTTTTAGAAATATTGCATACATATCAGAAAGAACAGAGGAATTTGAAACAGGTATTTCTATAATATAAAATTTTACTGAAATTCATTATCTACTTTACAGAAGAAAAGCATATTAGCTTTTATAAAACAGTAATATTTATTTATTGCAAGCATTGAAGAAGCTGGTATGAAGGAATGTGCATTGTTAATTTGTTACAAAATCCTATGTCCTTACATTATCTAAGCATTATAATAATAATTTTATAAATTTAATGAATATGATATAATTACAAATTACAGAAATGCTATAATTCTTTAAATTTATAATTCACATTATTCAAATTGCATTACATTAATCTTAATCAATCAATCTAAATATTGGAATTCTAAAGATAAAAATATCTACAATTTTGAAATGTTGGAACATAATGCTTAAGTTTATTTTTTTATGAACAATAATAATTTAAATTTGTAACTTGCATCTTATCCAATTGATTGTAACAGTTTATAATTTGAAAATATAAGCATCAAAATGATAAAACAGTTTAATTATTAACAAATTTATTGGAACAGTTATACCATGTTTAATAAAACAAATGCAACAATTGTCTGTGGAGCTAAATATATTGTAAACATAGAGAATAATTTATCAGTAATGAACTCATTACATTTCATAGTAAGAATTTAAATGTTTGATTATGTTTTTTCAATATTACAATTATGAAAACAAACAATATTGAATTTGAAAACTTGTAAAGAGAAATTTGTATGTAATGAGAAAACATTTCCAGTGATTATCTTGTTGTTTCAGCATTCAATTGATTAATCATAAAATTTGTGACAAACACTAAATCCTTTTATTTAGATAAATGTTAGTAAGAGCAAATCAGCTAACATGATGATATAAAAGGCTATAATGAATATCAGTTATGTTTATTTAAATTTTCAACTTTATCTATTGATGATACTTTTTCAAAGTTTCTGAAATGAAGATAATGAATGCTGTATGCTTATTGAATTTTATTTCCTTTTAGATCACAATGAAGCTTGTATAAATTTCCAAAAATTCTAAAACTTATTTTCTCATCCTAAGCATGATCAGATAAAGAAAATGGTAATTTTATTTTACTTATTTTAATTTAAACTGTAAATACTCTCTTCCAATGATGTGAAATATGGTTATTGCTAAAAACGAGAAAAGTTATAAACAAAATACAACAATTATTATTAATAAGCATCATGTTCATATAAATAATTTTCATGACACATTTTGTTCATAAATTTTGGACATGTAACTGTAAAAATATTTTAAGGCAATTATCTGTAGTATTTAAATATTATTTCCTATTTTACTTAATAAATACAAATACTGATGAAGTCAAAAGAGTAATTACTATGTTTACTATTTGAATGAAAATAAAAAGAATGGTAAACTAAATTTCAGGAATTATATCTAAAGATCTTTGTGTTGTAATTACTATCATTTTATGAAAAATTATGAATTATTTGTCCTTTATTGATATCAAAAATTATATAAAATACTCCTACATGAAGATATAGAAAAAGATTAAAATCAGTTTTTTTGAATTTCCAACTTTCTCTAAAACCAGCAGAAGTTAATACAAATTCTTCAAAAATAAAGCAGATAATAAAAATGTAAATATCCAGTGCTGATAAAAGAGCAACTGAAGCCTTTAGTATTGAATAACAAAAACTATGGATTAGAAATGTGTTCTACAAGTTTTTAATGTTTATGAAACTTGCTCTTCTAGAAATGATTTTCTAAGAGAATGTACTTCACTTAGGATTTGTCTAATTTACTTAATTATAAATCTATGAAAGAAATCACAGTAGATATTAACACAAGATTTTAAGCTGAAGTTTTTAGATGTATAAAAATAATAAATTAGAGAGAAAGAAAACAAGAAGGTTAAACAAGGAAGAGTCACAAAGACATACTGAGAGTTTTTTGTCAGAGTAATAAAGTCAGAGTTACACAATTTATCTTCAATAAATGATCACTTGAAACATATCTTTAAGTAAAATGCTATCTTGAGACAAATAAACTTTCTTTGAAGGCATAATTTGAGTTTATTCAAGTTAATTTTTGTCATCCAGCAAACATTCCTTCAACCAATGGAACAGCAAAAAGACTTCAAACTTCAAGAAAATCTTTTCAAGTTGTTTTGCAACAACTTCTAGTTTTATTACCATTAAACAGAAAAGGATAATTCTGGAAGACACATCTGATACCAGATTGATCAATCCCATCACCATTATGCTGTCATAAATGTTATCAACTTTACACTTTGAATCTAAAATAAATACTAATTAATTTTTTTCAATTAAGATGTTTTATAATATTTACTAAATAATAATTATTAAATACTTATTTTTTAATGAAAGTCATAAGATCATAAAAAGAGTTCAAGTCATGAAAAAGTTAGATTTATTAATTAGTCTTAAGCTTTATACCAGTAATTATCATAAGAAATTTTTATGATTTATTAAAAAAAAAAACAACAATAATAATTTACACCTTATTTTTAATGCTAATTGTCAGATACTCATTTTGTACTTAGATATTATTTACAAAAATGTTTATCACTTGAAAAATCAAGTACACGATATCTATAGACATCTTTTAATACGAATGTGTTGTTCAATAAAATTCCCTCATGAATTTTAAAATGCTAATTTCTGTTAATTTGCATAAATCTTAATTTATCATGTAAATGAAGATTTGTACAAATTACAAAATTAGTTTACATCGATATTCTCTAGTAAAAGTGAATTGGAGAAAAAGTTTATTTTAACTAAGTGAAATTGATTTCTATTGCCATTTTTTAATGCAAGAACAGTAAAATGAACAACACTCATTTGTGAGTGAAGTTAAACATCATAGAACAAGATGTCAACTGATGACAGCAAATTGTTCTTGATGCTTTATTTTACAAAAAGAAAATTTCAGAAAGAATTACAACTATTAGAATATAATTAGAAAGTACATTTTTTGTAGTGGCTGTGTTTAAATCTTGCTGTTTGTTATCTAGAAATTAGTTGTTTTAATCGATGGTGAATATTTTTCACTAGTGGAAAAATTTAATGTTTGAATGTTTGCATGATATGAAAAACAGAAAAATGTTCAGAAATGATGCCATTGCTAATGCAATATTCTTTTTGCTTATCATCAATGATTCGTTCTTTGTGTTAACTAAGCTAACATATAAATTAAAAGTTTCCTGAAAAGTGTGACATAAATGATGCTTAGTATTCCTGAAAGATACATATTTCAGGAAAGTAGTCTCCACATAAATCAAAAATACAATATATATAATTTTAAAAGTTACTATATATTTTGTCAATTAGTCACCAAATTTAAGTGAACAGAAGCAATGGAAACATGTTTGTGAGTTAATTTTCACTGGATGTAAAGTGAAAAGATGTTAAAGATTTGACTGCTAAGATTATTTTCTATATACTTTAAAACTATCAGTTTTCTTAAATAGAAGTAAGTAAATGAGCAAGTATAAGATTCAAATATGATAAATATCATTTTTGAAAAGTCAGTTTAAACTTGTGTAATATTTGGGTATTTTGGATACCCATATCTGAATTATCTCAAGAATAAAATGTAATAAAAAGTTGTTATTCAGATACAAAATTTTTTTAACAGTTCACTTTTACCTTCTATGGATAAAATTTCTAGTTGTGTTTGATTAATGTTAATGGAGAAAACTAACTTTCGATTAATATTATGTTATGTTCACAATAAATGCTCAAAAATTGAATCCTGAACTCAATACATTTCAAAACTCTTGTCTGAAGATGAGGTATTGTTTCTCTGAGTTACTTTGCAATGGCTGTGTATATGTCCACTGAGAAAATTCAAATCTCATTGCAGGATTTTCTGGAAGCAGATGTTGGACATGCTGATAGTGATAGAGATGTAAGCCAAAGCAATGTAAAGTTTGATTGACTTGATTGTAAAGTGTATTCAGGTTCAGAGTTCAATTTTTGAGCCTGAGCACCAGAGGATTCAAGGGACAAGGCAAACAGATAAGATACAATACTAACCCAATGGGCTTGGGACAGTGAAATTAATGTTGTTTGACAGAACTTCCTGACTATAAAAGCATGGATGGAAAAATGGTCCATTAGGATAGTAGAACAATATTATATACATCTGATAGTTTGCTCTCTTAAGGTAATTAATATCTATGACACATCAGCATTAGACTTGTGGATGGCTGTTTTAGATGCATATGACCAACCTCTATGATAAATCAGTTAATTTCTAAATTTGAAAACATTTGAGTATAATATTGAGTATGATTGTGGAAATTATTTTAAAGAAGTTTAAAATAATAAAAAAAATGTTGAATTATATACACTTAAAATTTATTGTATTTTAGTTAGAATGTAGTGCTGAAGATGTTTTTGTAAATGGATGAAAGCATTTTGGAATAAAATAATTTTGGTTTCTTGAAAGGAGCAATGAATTTATTATTAGTAATAAGGTGCCAACTTCATATAAGAATTTTGTTTCTAGCTAATTAATTTCCCAGCTGTTTTATGCAACAATGGGAATGTAAAGTGATTAGTCAAAAAATCATCCCCAAGATTTTTATGTTTTTGAACTAACGACCTTAAAACATCTAGAAATGCAAAAAAATTTGGAAGATTTCTCTATGTATGTATATGTCATGCATATATAGAAGATGCATATGAAGGGGGTCAGACTTAATGCATATATAGAAAAATCTTCTATATATATTTCTATTTCTATGTATATATATATATATATATAGCTATATAAANAACTAAGCTAACATATAAATTAAAAGTTTCCTGAAAAGTGTGACATAAATGATGCTTAGTATTCCTGAAAGATACATATTTCAGGAAAGTAGTCTCCACATAAATCAAAAATACAATATATATAATTTTAAAAGTTACTATATATTTTGTCAATTAGTCACCAAATTTAAGTGAACAGAAGCAATGGAAACATGTTTGTGAGTTAATTTTCACTGGATGTAAAGTGAAAAGATGTTAAAGATTTGACTGCTAAGATTATTTTCTATATACTTTAAAACTATCAGTTTTCTTAAATAGAAGTAAGTAAATGAGCAAGTATAAGATTCAAATATGATAAATATCATTTTTGAAAAGTCAGTTTAAACTTGTGTAATATTTGGGTATTTTGGATACCCATATCTGAATTATCTCAAGAATAAAATGTAATAAAAAGTTGTTATTCAGATACAAAATTTTTTTAACAGTTCACTTTTACCTTCTATGGATAAAATTTCTAGTTGTGTTTGATTAATGTTAATGGAGAAAACTAACTTTCGATTAATATTATGTTATGTTCACAATAAATGCTCAAAAATTGAATCCTGAACTCAATACATTTCAAAACTCTTGTCTGAAGATGAGGTATTGTTTCTCTGAGTTACTTTGCAATGGCTGTGTATATGTCCACTGAGAAAATTCAAATCTCATTGCAGGATTTTCTGGAAGCAGATGTTGGACATGCTGATAGTGATAGAGATGTAAGCCAAAGCAATGTAAAGTTTGATTGACTTGATTGTAAAGTGTATTCAGGTTCAGAGTTCAATTTTTGAGCCTGAGCACCAGAGGATTCAAGGGACAAGGCAAACAGATAAGATACAATACTAACCCAATGGGCTTGGGACAGTGAAATTAATGTTGTTTGACAGAACTTCCTGACTATAAAAGCATGGATGGAAAAATGGTCCATTAGGATAGTAGAACAATATTATATACATCTGATAGTTTGCTCTCTTAAGGTAATTAATATCTATGACACATCAGCATTAGACTTGTGGATGGCTGTTTTAGATGCATATGACCAACCTCTATGATAAATCAGTTAATTTCTAAATTTGAAAACATTTGAGTATAATATTGAGTATGATTGTGGAAATTATTTTAAAGAAGTTTAAAATAATAAAAAAAATGTTGAATTATATACACTTAAAATTTATTGTATTTTAGTTAGAATGTAGTGCTGAAGATGTTTTTGTAAATGGATGAAAGCATTTTGGAATAAAATAATTTTGGTTTCTTGAAAGGAGCAATGAATTTATTATTAGTAATAAGGTGCCAACTTCATATAAGAATTTTGTTTCTAGCTAATTAATTTCCCAGCTGTTTTATGCAACAATGGGAATGTAAAGTGATTAGTCAAAAAATCATCCCCAAGATTTTTATGTTTTTGAACTAACGACCTTAAAACATCTAGAAATGCAAAAAAATTTGGAAGATTTCTCTATGTATGTATATGTCATGCATATATAGAAGATGCATATGAAGGGGGTCAGACTTAATGCATATATAGAAAAATCTTCTATATATATTTCTATTTCTATGTATATATATATATATATATAATAGATATATACATTAGAAAAATCTTCCAAATTTTTTTGCATTTCTAGGTGTGTGTGTGTGTGTGTGATGGGGCATGATTTTGTTCACCCACTTTGAAGCTGAACTTCGAAGCCTTTTGTCAAAAATTCTGAAATTTTGCATGAGGGTTTGTGTATTAGGGAATTAATGCTGTTAAATTTTGGTGGTTAGAGGTCAAGGGTTGGGAGAAGGGGGTCAGACTTAATGCAGATTTTACTTGTTATTAGCATTTACAATTTTTTTTTTATGAAACTCATCTCTACCCTTAAGCTTTTTGCCATTTTACAATAATTAAAAATATAAGAAGTTTTTAAAATAAAATCTCATAATAGACTGCATCATCCATAATTTTAAATATTTTTTCTGGGAAAGTTGCACAACTTAATAATAGAAAATTTATAGCCTGATTAATTATGGCAATCATTTGGTTGAGTACACAACTTATTGCTGGATTATTTTTATGTAATCATTATATTTGTCATATAATAAATCAGTAGCAGTGTACCTTCATTATAAATAATTTTTCTTTTAGATATAAGTGTATATATTTAGTTTTAAATCAAGTTTAAATTAATAAATAATGTATTCCAAAAAACTATAAGATACTTTAAAGTTTGAACATCATCTCTGTTTTGAAAAATACATTTTTACTACTTGATGTCATTGTATTTCCTTTTATTACTTTCTTAATATGGACACAATATTTTTACTTTTAGAATATTTCTTTTTATTTTAAAAATAAAAACTGTAAATCCAGTATTATAACCTGATACTTTCTGTGATATTAAGTATATTTTATATATAAAATTTAAGTGATTTTTTTTTATTAATTCTATGTATATAAATTTTTGTTGACAGTTTATGCTATTTGATTTTATTGTGTTATGTAATACATTTTATATATTGTGAGATGAGATACATTCTTTTAATAAGGAATGTATATGATTAGCCAATAAATTAATTGCTGATTAGGTATCAAAATGATTATCAGTTAATTTTTAATAATTAGTTAATAATCACTATTGATGAATTGGTACTGTTTTCTTTATGTGGTATTATAAAGTACTATTTTTAATATTTGAATATTTTTTTAATTTCAAATGTTTACACTTGTTAATAATAGGGAAATCATGCTGGTTCTAAACCTCTCACTGAGAGTGAAGTATATGCTCAAGTGGCAAAGTTATTTCAAAATCAAGAAGATCTACTTCAGGAATTTGGTCAGTTTCTGCCAGATGCTAATGGAGCAGCTAGTATATTGGTAAGTTTTAAGAATTGAAAATTTTAAATTTTTTCTGATAAAAACATAATCAAACTCCATACCTATCTTATAGTAACTGTCAGAAATAAAAAACTTATTAAAATAAATTAAAATATATTTTAAACATTTTTATAAANGAATTTTTTCTTCATATAACTTTTGACTTAATAATAAGCTTTTGTGTAAATGTTATTTATTTAAATCTCTCTAAATTTTAAGTATGATGGCAAATATGTGCTTAAATCAGTGATTAAAATGTTGTTATTTCTAAATTCTAAGTTAGTTTATTCAAACTTCTTTTTCTTAATTATAAAGTTATTCTTTTATCACCTATTATATATTCTATATATTATTTTACATTAAAAATTTAAAAGGTTAACAATTTCACTGCAGTAAGAACTCTAAAATGTATTCATTATCATTGCCAATACTGTGCAGAACTTAGTGTGTACTTTGAATATTGTATCACACTTCAATATATTATAATTAGTTTTCCACTGTCATTTCAATTGCATTTTGAATAATCTCTGATAATTATTCCTAAATGTGATGCTACAAATATGCAAAAGTATATTAGTATTACTGATACTTATAAATAATAATTAATAGCACTATTGAAATTATTATTTGTGACAACTGATGGAAAAAAAACACTTAACATTCTGCATAGTAAATATTAAATAGTAGTAATTCATAATGTTTGTGCTCTGTAACTCTGTTATGTTGCAATTTTTGATGAAACTGTTTTTGCATTAAGTGAGTAATGAGGAGTAACTTTATAATTATAAAAAAAGTGGAGTTTGACTATTCATTTTAAGTAACATAAATTATAGATGTATTTAGATTATTTTATTATTATCATTTTAAATCAACAGATGGTAAATAATATTTTCAAAACATTTTAAAATAAAAAAACACTTCTCAACAAAATAAGTATTAGTTAAAATTTTTACAACACCGATATATAATTAATAAAATTTATTTTAAAACATTAGTTGAATTATCAACTAGGCCAGTGGTGCCCAAACAATGATCTGCAGGCCAAATTTGGCCTATTGCACAAATTATTCTGGCCTGCAAAGTTATTTGAAGAATCAGTCATAAATGATTAAAAAAAAAGAAGAATTTTATAAATTATACAATTTCCAAATATACATAACACACTGTCTCTGTTTTTTAGTCAAAGAAAAGAAGGCTTTGTATGCTCTTACAGATACTGATGTGTATATATTGGATACAACATGTTTTCTTTGAAAAATATTTTTTATATACATGGAATGTACAAAAAAATTTTATGGTCTGCTATCCAGAACTTGTGTGTGATTTTCTCACCGATTGAAAAGTTTGGGCACTGCTGACCTAGGCTATTAAATTTTGTGTGTACATACATGCATAAAACTACAATGAAATATGCAATTAATACTCACAATATGTTTTTAATTTTCAGAACCGCTTTCAAGGTCAACCAGATATATATAAGCAGTTTTTAGAAATATTGCATACATATCAGAAAGAACAGAGGAATTTGAAACAGGTATTTCTATAATATAAAATTTTACTGAAATTCATTATCTACTTTACAGAAGAAAAGCATATTAGCTTTTATAAAACAGTAATATTTATTTATTGCAAGCATTGAAGAAGCTGGTATGAAGGAATGTGCATTGTTAATTTGTTACAAAATCCTATGTCCTTACATTATCTAAGCATTATAATAATAATTTTATAAATTTAATGAATATGATATAATTACAAATTACAGAAATGCTATAATTCTTTAAATTTATAATTCACATTATTCAAATTGCATTACATTAATCTTAATCAATCAATCTAAATATTGGAATTCTAAAGATAAAAATATCTACAATTTTGAAATGTTGGAACATAATGCTTAAGTTTATTTTTTTATGAACAATAATAATTTAAATTTGTAACTTGCATCTTATCCAATTGATTGTAACAGTTTATAATTTGAAAATATAAGCATCAAAATGATAAAACAGTTTAATTATTAACAAATTTATTGGAACAGTTATACCATGTTTAATAAAACAAATGCAACAATTGTCTGTGGAGCTAAATATATTGTAAACATAGAGAATAATTTATCAGTAATGAACTCATTACATTTCATAGTAAGAATTTAAATGTTTGATTATGTTTTTTCAATATTACAATTATGAAAACAAACAATATTGAATTTGAAAACTTGTAAAGAGAAATTTGTATGTAATGAGAAAACATTTCCAGTGATTATCTTGTTGTTTCAGCATTCAATTGATTAATCATAAAATTTGTGACAAACACTAAATCCTTTTATTTAGATAAATGTTAGTAAGAGCAAATCAGCTAACATGATGATATAAAAGGCTATAATGAATATCAGTTATGTTTATTTAAATTTTCAACTTTATCTATTGATGATACTTTTTCAAAGTTTCTGAAATGAAGATAATGAATGCTGTATGCTTATTGAATTTTATTTCCTTTTAGATCACAATGAAGCTTGTATAAATTTCCAAAAATTCTAAAACTTATTTTCTCATCCTAAGCATGATCAGATAAAGAAAATGGTAATTTTATTTTACTTATTTTAATTTAAACTGTAAATACTCTCTTCCAATGATGTGAAATATGGTTATTGCTAAAAACGAGAAAAGTTATAAACAAAATACAACAATTATTATTAATAAGCATCATGTTCATATAAATAATTTTCATGGCACATTTTGTTCATAAATTTTGGACATGTAACTGTAAAAATATTTTAAGGCAATTATCTGTAGTATTTAAATATTATTTCCTATTTTACTTAATAAATACAAATACTGATGAAGTCAAAAGAGTAATTACTATGTTTACTATTTGAATGAAAATAAAAAGAATGGTAAACTAAATTTCAGGAATTATATCTAAAGATCTTTGTGTTGTAATTACTATCATTTTATGAAAAATTATGAATTATTTGTCCTTTATTGATATCAAAAATTATATAAAATACTCCTACATGAAGATATAGAAAAAGATTAAAATCAGTTTTTTTGAATTTCCAACTTTCTCTAAAACCAGCAGAAGTTAATACAAATTCTTCAAAAATAAAGCAGATAATAAAAATGTAAATATCCAGTGCTGATAAAAGAGCAACTGAAGCCTTTAGTATTGAATAACAAAAACTATGGATTAGAAATGTGTTCTACAAGTTTTTAATGTTTATGAAACTTGCTCTTCTAGAAATGATTTTCTAAGAGAATGTACTTCACTTAGGATTTGTCTAATTTACTTAATTATAAATCTATGAAAGAAATCACAGTAGATATTAACACAAGATTTTAAGCTGAAGTTTTTAGATGTATAAAAATAATAAATTAGAGAGAAAGAAAACAAGAAGGTTAAACAAGGAAGAGTCACAAAGACATACTGAGAGTTTTTTGTCAGAGTAATAAAGTCAGAGTTACACAATTTATCTTCAATAAATGATCACTTGAAACATATCTTTAAGTAAAATGCTATCTTGAGACAAATAAACTTTCTTTGAAGGCATAATTTGAGTTTATTCAAGTTAATTTTTGTCATCCAGCAAACATTCCTTCAACCAATGGAACAGCAAAAAGACTTCAAACTTCAAGAAAATCTTTTCAAGTTGTTTTGCAACAACTTCTAGTTTTATTACCATTAAACAGAAAAGGATAATTCTGGAAGACACATCTGATACCAGATTGATCAATCCCATCACCATTATGCTGTCATAAATGTTATCAACTTTACACTTTGAATCTAAAATAAATACTAATTAATTTTTTTCAATTAAGATGTTTTATAATATTTACTAAATAATAATTATTAAATACTTATTTTTTAATGAAAGTCATAAGATCATAAAAAGAGTTCAAGTCATGAAAAAGTTAGATTTATTAATTAGTCTTAAGCTTTATACCAGTAATTATCATAAGAAATTTTTATGATTTATTAAAAAAAAAAACAACAATAATAATTTACACCTTATTTTTAATGCTAATTGTCAGATACTCATTTTGTACTTAGATATTATTTACAAAAATGTTTATCACTTGAAAAATCAAGTACACGATATCTATAGACATCTTTTAATACGAATGTGTTGTTCAATAAAATTCCCTCATGAATTTTAAAATGCTAATTTCTGTTAATTTGCATAAATCTTAATTTATCATGTAAATGAAGATTTGTACAAATTACAAAATTAGTTTACATCGATATTCTCTAGTAAAAGTGAATTGGAGAAAAAGTTTATTTTAACTAAGTGAAATTGATTTCTATTGCCATTTTTTAATGCAAGAACAGTAAAATGAACAACACTCATTTGTGAGTGAAGTTAAACATCATAGAACAAGATGTCAACTGATGACAGCAAATTGTTCTTGATGCTTTATTTTACAAAAAGAAAATTTCAGAAAGAATTACAACTATTAGAATATAATTAGAAAGTACATTTTTTGTAGTGGCTGTGTTTAAATCTTGCTGTTTGTTATCTAGAAATTAGTTGTTTTAATCGATGGTGAATATTTTTCACTAGTGGAAAAATTTAATGTTTGAATGTTTGCATGATATGAAAAACAGAAAAATGTTCAGAAATGATGCCATTGCTAATGCAATATTCTTTTTGCTTATCATCAATGATTCGTTCTTTGTGTTAACTAAGCTAACATATAAATTAAAAGTTTCCTGAAAAGTGTGACATAAATGATGCTTAGTATTCCTGAAAGATACATATTTCAGGAAAGTAGTCTCCACATAAATCAAAAATACAATATATATAATTTTAAAAGTTACTATATATTTTGTCAATTAGTCACCAAATTTAAGTGAACAGAAGCAATGGAAACATGTTTGTGAGTTAATTTTCACTGGATGTAAAGTGAAAAGATGTTAAAGATTTGACTGCTAAGATTATTTTCTATATACTTTAAAACTATCAGTTTTCTTAAATAGAAGTAAGTAAATGAGCAAGTATAAGATTCAAATATGATAAATATCATTTTTGAAAAGTCAGTTTAAACTTGTGTAATATTTGGGTATTTTGGATACCCATATCTGAATTATCTCAAGAATAAAATGTAATAAAAAGTTGTTATTCAGATACAAAATTTTTTTAACAGTTCACTTTTACCTTCTATGGATAAAATTTCTAGTTGTGTTTGATTAATGTTAATGGAGAAAACTAACTTTCAATTAATATTATGTTATGTTCACAATAAATGCTCAAAAATTGAATCCTGAACTCAATACATTTCAAAACTCTTGTCTGAAGATGAGGTATTGTTTCTCTGAGTTACTTTGCAATGGCTGTGTATATGTCCACTGAGAAAATTCAAATCTCATTGCAGGATTTTCTGGAAGCAGATGTTGGACATGCTGATAGTGATAGAGATGTAAGCCAAAGCAATGTAAAGTTTGATTGACTTGATTGTAAAGTGTATTCAGGTTCAGAGTTCAATTTTTGAGCCTGAGCACCAGAGGATTCAAGGGACAAGGCAAACAGATAAGATACAATACTAACCCAATGGGCTTGGGACAGTGAAATTAATGTTGTTTGACAGAACTTCCTGACTATAAAAGCATGGATGGAAAAATGGTCCATTAGGATAGTAGAACAATATTATATACATCTGATAGTTTGCTCTCTTAAGGTAATTAATATCTATGACACATCAGCATTAGACTTGTGGATGGCTGTTTTAGATGCATATGACCAACCTCTATGATAAATCAGTTAATTTCTAAATTTGAAAACATTTGAGTATAATATTGAGTATGATTGTGGAAATTATTTTAAAGAAGTTTAAAATAATAAAAAAAATGTTGAATTATATACACTTAAAATTTATTGTATTTTAGTTAGAATGTAGTGCTGAAGATGTTTTTGTAAATGGATGAAAGCATTTTGGAATAAAATAATTTTGGTTTCTTGAAAGGAGCAATGAATTTATTATTAGTAATAAGGTGCCAACTTCATATAAGAATTTTGTTTCTAGCTAATTAATTTCCCAGCTGTTTTATGCAACAATGGGAATGTAAAGTGATTAGTCAAAAAATCATCCCCAAGATTTTTATGTTTTTGAACTAACGACCTTAAAACATCTAGAAATGCAAAAAAATTTGGAAGATTTCTCTATGTATGTATATGTCATGCATATATAGAAGATGCATATGAAGGGGGTCAGACTTAATGCATATATAGAAAAATCTTCTATATATATTTCTATTTCTATGTATATATATATATATATATATATATATAATAGATATATACATTAGAAAAATCTTCCAAATTTTTTTGCATTTCTAGATGTGTGTGTGTGTGTGTGTGTGTGTGTGTGTGTGTGTGTGTGTGATGGGGCATGATTTTGTTCACCCACTTTGAAGCTGAACTTCGAAGCCTTTTGTCAAAAATTCTGAAATTTTGCATGAGGGTTTGTGTATTAGGGAATTAATGCTGTTAAATTTTGGTGGTTAGAGGTCAAGGGTTGGGAGAAGGGGGTCAGACTTAATGCAGATTTTACTTGTTATTAGCATTTACAATTTTTTTTTTATGAAACTCATCTCTACCCTTAAGCTTTTTGCCATTTTACAATAATTAAAAATATAAGAAGTTTTTAAAATAAAATCTCATAATAGACTGCATCATCCATAATTTTAAATATTTTTTCTGGGAAAGTTGCACAACTTAATAATAGAAAATTTATAGCCTGATTAATTATGGCAATCATTTGGTTGAGTACACAACTTATTGCTGGATTATTTTTATGTAATCATTATATTTGTCATATAATAAATCAGTAGCAGTGTACCTTCATTATAAATAATTTTTCTTTTAGATATAAGTGTATATATTTAGTTTTAAATCAAGTTTAAATTAATAAATAATGTATTCCAAAAAACTATAAGATACTTTAAAGTTTGAACATCATCTCTGTTTTGAAAAATACATTTTTACTACTTGATGTCATTGTATTTCCTTTTATTACTTTCTTAATATGGACACAATATTTTTACTTTTAGAATATTTCTTTTTATTTTAAAAATAAAAACTGTAAATCCAGTATTATAACCTGATACTTTCTGTGATATTAAGTATATTTTATATATAAAATTTAAGTGATTTTTTTTTATTAATTCTATGTATATAAATTTTTGTTGACAGTTTATGCTATTTGATTTTATTGTGTTATGTAATACATTTTATATATTGTGAGATGAGATACATTCTTTTAATAAGGAATGTATATGATTAGCCAATAAATTAATTGCTGATTAGGTATCAAAATGATTATCAGTTAATTTTTAATAATTAGTTAATAATCACTATTGATGAATTGGTACTGTTTTCTTTATGTGGTATTATAAAGTACTATTTTTAATATTTGAATATTTTTTTAATTTCAAATGTTTACACTTGTTAATAATAGGGAAATCATGCTGGTTCTAAACCTCTCACTGAGAGTGAAGTATATGCTCAAGTGGCAAAGTTATTTCAAAATCAAGAAGATCTACTTCAGGAATTTGGTCAGTTTCTGCCAGATGCTAATGGAGCAGCTAGTATATTGGTAAGTTTTAAGAATTGAAAATTTTAAATTTTTTCTGATAAAAACATAATCAAACTCCATACCTATCTTATAGTAACTGTCAGAAATAAAAAACTTATTAAAATAAATTAAAATATATTTTAAACATTTTTATAAAGATATAATATTTTTAAAAATTTATCATATTATGATGATATATGACACATGAAAGTTTTTTTTATTATGAAAATTTCAAACATTTAATATTTTCTAACATTTTGTATGTATTTATTCATATTTATTAAAGTATAAGATTCAAAATACTATATATATTAGTGAAAATTTATTGCACAAAAGAGAGTTTGTCACTTGAATAACTTATGTATTGTTAGTTATGCTATTTGAACTCCAAAATAAACTTTTTCTAGACCAGTTGTGCTTAACCTGGGGTGCATTCTCATCTAGGGTGTGTGAGACTTTATGAGAGAAAAAATATTTCTTTGAATTTATATGATTATTTTTTTCATATTGATGAATGGGTACAAATGATTTTTTTTTTAATTACTTAAGTTAAGCTGGGACTGTATTCTGGTCACTTATCTCTTGTCTCTTCTTTCAGAGACAAATGACGTCAAAATGAGAGACAAAATTTGTCTCTCAGAGACAGCGGTGATTTTGATTGTTCGTAATGATTCTGTCTTTGTTGTTGACATTACGATTCTATTAGTTGGATTATACGTGTTCTGGTTATCTGTGTGTGCAACACAGTATAGAATTTTAACCAATAAAATTGTAAAATTTTTGAAAATGCAGAGTATGTAAGTATAGATCATGTGGTAAGAAAAGCACGAGTTCAAATAAAGCATGTAATTTTGACAAAGATATGTTTTTGTTTTGTAACATTTTTACATATAACATGCCACTAGGCTATACATCATCATTGCCGAGTGTGTGCTCCGTCTTTGGATTGCAATTACTCCAGTTATACTAAGAATTCATCAGTGATTTTAGTGTCATTTTGTTCGGGAAGGTATATACTATCGAACGCCATTTATTCTATTTGAATTGGTTCAGTCTTTTGGTAGTTACAGCCACCTTTGTGCCGAGGCCATGTGGTGTCCCCAGTTGGCCATTTTGGAGCAATTTTTCCCGATCTACAGGTTGTAGAGCTAATTTTAGATACCGTCGGATTTGTCTTTAACTTGTCTTAATAGCCATCCTCCGTTAATTATTTCATGTGCCATGGCGCCGTTTCCGGGTCACTTTTAGGCCAACCTTTTGCCCAGTAGGACCGTGATTTGGCCACATCATTTGGGTATTTGCCTTAGGGGCACGGGTGGAAATATACCCCGGCTTTTCGTATTTATATGACTTTCCGTTGGAGAGTTATTAGGCCCGAAAATTGTGTGTGGAACAAAGAACCATGTGTAGCACTATATTCGACCCTAACCTGAAATCGCTCTTTTAACATAGCCAACCCTAATTCAGGAGTTTTGGACTTTTTGATTCAGGAACGATATTAACATACTCGTTTCGGGTTTTAGTGTGGAAATTGTTATTTCCTTATTACACTTTGCCCCCCTTTTTGGTCGTTATAGGAGCCATCGTTTCTTGGGATGTAAAGCGAGCCGACAGCTTTTCTCGCTTTTTGGCAAAGTGCTTTTGTTATTTAGCTTTATGCTGTTCTGCCATCAATTACCTGTTAAAATTAGTTAATTGATTAATTATTACATTTATTTATATAACTGTGTAAGCGGTGCTTCCATCTCTCCTCGAGGCTCAGTGAGTCCTGTCTCTTATCAGGCAGGTTCTTTTGTAATTGACACTCTCTTCGCTCTGTGCGTGACTAACAGGTTGCTATCCCGGGCAGTGTTCCAGGGTATTGGACCCACTCATTTACCACTCTCAAGCACATTGGCACTTACACGGCTATCAGCCCTTTATTCAGCATAGCTACTTAGTCAGTTCTTAGAATGGAATCGCCTGAACCAAACCAAATTCTGAACTTGCCAACATCTCCATCAGTTGTCCGCACTCTGGAAGACACAATCCTCAGCGAGGCTGGCCAACACTTGAAGAGACTGATGGATCTTCTCCCAGCAAAGTACAAAACTCCATTGAACACTGGGGAGCAGAAGGAGGTCAAGGAACGAGTAATGCAACTGCATTGTTGTGTCAGTCAGATGTATGGAGTACTGCGCGAGCTGCGTGCCAGCTGCGTGGCTACTCCAGTGCAGGCTCCAATCACCATGAAGAAATCATTTGCACAAGTAGCAAGCACAACTTTAGGTGTTTAACCCAGTCGGGCCAGAACTATTTCAGATTCTTTAAAAACTAAGGTTCAAGCAGAGGGCACTGGAGGGACTTACGCTGTCCTTCTATACCCACAGGCAACAGAAGAGGGGCAGCAGCTAAATATGGATGACATCACCTCTGAAATCATAAAAGAAATAAAACTGCACAAATTGAAGATAACAATCAAGGCAATAAAAAAGGTAAAAGCAGATGGAGTGTGTGTCAGGGTAGGCAATGAAAAGGATGGTAAGATACTTAAAGAAGCAATTGAAGCTATCCCAGACAAAGGAAAATCAGCTGCAAAATCTCTGGAGGTAGGAAACCTAGAATAATTCTCCTCAATGTTCCTAATGCCATAGCAGAAGAAGAGATAATCAGTGTCATGGCTGAACAAAATAAAATTTGGGGCTGAAGCCCAAAGAAATAATATCATCCTGCAAGGTCAGCACCTTTCTCAACCACGCAGAATAAAAGAAAACTGCTGGAACTGTAGTATTATGTTACTCCAGCTATCCGGAATGCACTGATTCACCACAGGCACATCTCTATGTCATGGTTCACTATCTATGTGGACGATTTTATACTGGTAGTCAGGTGTTACCAGTGCTGCGGCTTTGATCACTTTGCACGTGACTGCCCAAATGAGCAAAGGTGTAGTCATTGCACAAAAAGTCATGGGTTTAAGGAGTGTGATCGCTGGCATAAGAATCCTGTCTGCATTAATTGCAAAAAAGCGAACGAAAGTTTACCAGAAGATAAACGGAAACCTGTACACCATAATGCTTTTAGCATGAGCTGTCCAATCCTTCAATGACTGGAGCAACAAACTATTAGCAGAACTGACTATGACCTGTAATCAAAATAAAAGTATTATTCTGAATAACATGGACATGCAATCGACCAAGAAGGAAACCAATATCAACCATAGTCAGGACACCATAAATATTCGAATTCTCCAACTGAATGCACAAAAGAGCAAAGCAGCCAGTTCACTGCTAATTAAAACAGCTAATGATACAAACAGTGATATCATCATGTTACAGGAGCCTTACACAATCGACAACACGATTGTCAGATTCGGGAACTAGCGGGTACTTGCTGGCCACTGTAATACCGGGCCAAAGAGTGGTATCCTCGTCTGTAACACCAGCCTGGACATTGCACTTATCCCACAGCTATGCTCGTACAGGATCTGTACAGCAGTCATCCACCAGGAAAGGCCCATTTACATTATTAGTGTGTACTTCTCTCCTGACAACAAAGATGAAGACTGCATTAATGAACTGGCAAACATTATAAGGAGAATCAACACCAATAGCATTATCATAGCAGGAGATCTCAATGCTAAATCAGCAATATGGTTTCACAACAAGGAGGACAAAAGGGGAAGGCTGGTGGCGGACTTTACAGAAGCACATGATCTGATCTCGACTAATATGACCACCTATCCAACTTTTCATACCCCATATGCGGAGGGCTGGACTCACGTATGCCTGGTATCAATGGACCTTAGCCACCGCATAGTTGACTGTGAGACTATGCTAATCCCATCCGCAAGTGACCACAGATACATCATGACTCAGATCTCTAACATTACCATCTCCAACCACCAAATCAATCACCAGGGCAAACACACTAACTTGGAACTCTTCTGGGAGCTTTTCAGCCAACAATAGATGACTTATGATTTCCCCCATAAACACCCAAAAAGATCTAGACGATTATGTCAATTTCTTTACAAAAGCAATGCAATCGACAAAGGAGCAAGCGACCAGGACTAAAACAAGAAGACAAAGAAAGACTCCTTGGTGGACCGAAGAACTAACAATTAAAAAGAAAAAGATAACAAAAACTCACAGAAAGATAACTAGAACAAATAATGAGGATGAAAAAACCAGGTTAAAGCAAACATATAAAATTGGGCTAAAAGAGTATAAAAAAACTAATCAACAAAACAAGGACAAAAGCCTGGAGAGAATTTTGTAGCAGATCAAATAAAAACAGACCATGGGATATCCCCTACTACATGATCTACAAAAAAAGGCCAAAGTTAAGCATCCCTGATATAATTTCAATAAAGCAATCTGACAATGAGAGTGTACCTGTACCTGACATCGAAAAGAATATAACTGAGATTATGAATTACCACTTCCCTACAGACCTTCCCGAAGAAGACACAATGATACATAAGAGCATATGAAATGAAAGTGAGAACTACTCAAACGCCAGCAACGACAGGCTCTTCTCCTTCTGAGAGTTGGAGAAGGCAGTTACATCTCTCACGAACAAGAAGGCACCGGGGCTAGACAAAATTACACCGGAAATGATGAAGGAAGTTTTCAAAGCAATCCCACTATCACTTTGTTCAACACTTGTTCAACAAATGTTTGGAAACAGGCCTATTTCCTAGCAATTGGAAAGTGGGTAACATAAAGCTGATACCAAAGGAAAAGAAACCATCCAGGCCTGGCCACTACAGACCCATTAGCCTTCTCCCAGTGATGGGGAAGGTTCTCGACGGGCTGATAATAGGAAGAATTAACTGGTCACTTCACCATAGCAATCAGATGAGCCTGAATCAATATGGATTCAGACAAGGAAAATCAACAACAGATGCAGCCATGCAGGTAAAATCCTTCATCACTAAAGCATGGAAGAAAAACAACCATGCAATTTTAGTCAGCATCAACTTTCAGAAGGCTTTCAACTACCTATGGTGGCCAAGCATCCTTAATAGATTGAAAGACATCAGTTATCCCTTGAATATTTATAAAATTACCAAAAGCTACTTGAGTAATAGGAAGACAGTGTTTCACACAGGCAATATAAACATCAAGAAACAAACAGAGAGTGTCCACAAGGTTCTAGATGTGGACCTGGATTGTGGAATCTGGTATTTGACAGTCTCTTAACTCATTTAAAATCACTGAGGAAGCAACTATCCAGGCATTTGCTGACGATTTATTGTTGATGGTAGCACACAGGAATTGTGACAAGCTGGCAGAGCATACAAACAACCACCTAAGGTATATTTATGAATGGAGCAACAGAAACAAGCTGCCGATAAACTTCGAAAAATGCTGGGCCCTAGTATGCACTAGGTGGAACAAACGCAGTAGGTTGCAATGGGCACCTGGCATATATATAGGGAACAACAAGGTAAAAGTCGAGAGCGAATTGAAATACCTAGGAATATATTTTGATGAGAAACTAAACTGGCAGCATCACATTAAGATGCTCTGCCAAGCTTCCATCCAGAGAGCGAATGTGTTAAAATGGATTACTGGCAAAAATTGGGGCCTAAATTTTAGGAACAGGAAAACCATCTATAAAGCTGCTATGGAGCCTGCCCTGCTATATGCTGTTCCGGTATGGCTTTAAATAAAACTCATGTAAGGCGCCAGCTCCTCTCCGTACAACGACGATACGCCATTCAGATCTGCAAGTCATATCGGACTGCGCCTACTAGTGCCCTACTAGTATTGGCCGGAATTACCCCCATACATATACAGGCCAGAAGCATTGCCTGGAGATGGCTCATCACTAGGGGCATCAACATCTTCGAGGCCAACAAGACTACTAACAATAGCAATAACGAGGACAAAACTAAGGAAATATCAGACATCATGAATAGAGTTCAGACACATGGACTGGACAGCACAACCAGGATTAATGTATGTTACAACCACCCATATGACAAGCAAGTCTATGCAATCAGCCTCACCTTCGAACACTATAATAACAATGGGGCTGCTTGGGAAATCTACACCGATGGATCAAAAAGTGATAAGGGCACAGGAGCTGGGTTTGTAATCATGAACAGAGAAGGCAAAATGAAATTTCAGGTTACCTCAAGATGGCCCCCCACTGCTCAAACATACAAGCAGAGCAATGGGCAATCTACAAGGCAATAGAACATGTTAAAAATAACATTCAGAAGTACAAGAGCCATATTAGATTCCATACGGACAGCCAAACGGCACTGAACATACTCAGAAAGAGAAAGAGGCATACCAGCCTCTCGCTCGATCTCATTACGGCAGCCAACGAACTGGGCAGGATCAGGAAGATTTGCTTCAGCTGGATCCCTGCTCATCAGGGACACGTTGGCAATGAACTTGCTGATAAGCTTGCAAGAAGGGCTTGTCTACTGAACAAGGCACTTACCTACACAAGGTTACCTTACACATGGCTAAAAAGTCAACTTGTAACATTGGAGAACGAACAGTTGGAACAAGAATGGGATGCCACAGAAACGGGGAGAACTACTTATGCCTACATACCATCCATCTACCTATGTTTTAAGACCAGACACTATACTCCGGATGCTGAAACCATGCAATGTCTAATTGGACATGGCAATTTTGCCGCCTACCTCCACCGCTTTGGCAAGCAACACACAAACACTTCTGACTGTGATGATACCAGCAAGGGAGACACAAACCACTTTTTGTACGACTGTCCAAAATACGAGGAGGAAAGGCTCCCACTTATCGGGAAATGCCTCAAGAATGGACTCAACTGGCCACCAAACCCCAAGGACATTTTTAACAACCAAGATGTGTGGAATGGCCTCAAGAACTTTATTCATAAAACAAGGGCCTTAAGCAACATGAACAGAACAGAGACTGTACCTTAGACCATCTACTGGAGTGCCTAAATTCCTTTCAACAATTGGGCTAGCACATGGCTCCCAATGATATTGTAAATACTTATTTGAATTCTGTTTAGTAAAAGTAGCTTATATAATCATTAAATTGTACTATACAAGTGTTATGATGTAGTAACTAATTCGTACTGCTCTAGAGTTATACCATGGTAACTTCAATAATTCATTGTATTGAAATTGTAACCAAATTGTGAACTTAACCGGTAATTTCTATTGTAAACACAGATACCATCCTCACTGTAGCCACCAACTGTAACACCCATCTGCGATCATCTTAATGTTCCCACTTGTCTCCAAACATACCTAATGTTATTTTAAATTGTTCCAATAACCTTGCCAATGTAATGTAACAGTTGCTTCAAAGATACCATTGTAATCACCCTGTTTCCATGACTTACCAGTCATATTCCCTCATTTCTGTAAACACTTCTGGTCTCATCAAATTACTTATTGTGTAATGTACAGCACTGATTACTTTGTGGTATACATGCTTTGTAAATATAATAACCAACTTTATGTTGTATGTTAGCATCATGCACTGATTGTAATATGTAACCAATGTAATATTTAACAAATGCAATACAGGCGCCCATGGTGCCTCCCATGCCTTCCTTTCCCACTTTCCTATCTCCCTTTCTTTTCACACTACATTCACATGCTTTCTTCTTCTTTCAGTTTCCTATAGGGCAAAGTCTGTTACGAAATACAGACAGCTCTTTTCACTCTATAAACAGAGATAACATTTTTACAGATTGTAATATCAAATTGTCACTTAACAAATAAAAATTTTAATAACCTATGTTATAAAAGCATGTGTACTTAGTTAAAGAGATATTAGATGGTAATATTTTGAAAAATACTTAGAGATATGGATAAGATTAACATTGTATTTAACAGTTTAGTAATCGATGTAGGATAATTAAAAATGTTGGAATCAGTGGCGTTCCCAAGTAGGCACTGGAAAAAAATGAGAAGCATTTTCTCTCTTGAAATATTCTTTTCTGAGTTAAAGAATGTTCTCTAATGCAATTGTCCAGCGTGAGCATTCAGTCGTCCATATTGGATATAATGAAATCGAGGCAAAAGATGAAAGACAACTATCCGCTCATCTCTGAGAAATGAGAATCTTCAAGAGAAAAAGATGTCTAGAATCGTATGGAGAGATGTGATTAGCCAATCAGCAACTGGCTTGTGACATAGATACTGTCTCTTAGAGACAAGAGCAATGACCAGAATACACCCCCTGGAGTCACACTTACAGAATAAAAAGTTCATGAAACCGTAATGGCAATTTTCCATTCAGTATGAATTCTGTGTTTCACATGTAAAATCTTGAAAGAAAAGAAAAACAGAATAAAAAAAATAACAAACTTCTTTGCCATCTAGAGTGTCAGTTCATATTACTAGCAGCAATGTAACTATCAGTGGAGGTGCCAAAATGGCAGCTGAGTAGCTCATGCGGATTCTTGTTTTTATCCTCGGGTAGCACAGCAGTCAGTGACATTGTAAACACATCAATACTCCCAGGGATCTGATTGGTCAACATCTACATTTTACATGATCAGTAAAAATTTTCCACTGAGCACCTCTCGAGTTGATTTTCCAGAAATTTTACAGTGAGGGATGTAAAATTTTTCTGGTTTTGGCTTTTAGTTTATGTTTTCAGTGGTGTTTTTCTGTAAGTGTGATTCCAGCTTCATACCTAAAGTTAAGGTAAAATAGATGTGAGAAAATAGTATGATTCTCCCTCCTAAATAAAAAAAAAATGAATTTTTTATGGGTGTGCATGAACACATTTTAAAAATTCAAGGGAGTATGAGCAAGAAAGGGTTAAGAATCATTGTATTAGATAAATATGATTATAACTTTGATAATGTAATAGTAACTACAAGTGTTACATATTATTTAATATTAATAAATAACTAAGAAATTTGGCTTGAAGTCTAGATGGTACATGTGACAAACTAATGACATTGTTATGTGAAGTTGCTGGTTCAAATCTTCAGACCAAAATTGTTTTAGACACAAGTAATTTAATTATTTTAAAATTTACTAATTATTAATGTAACTAAAATATTGCAAAACATCTAACTCAAACAGTTAAGTTAACCATTCAATAGAATCAATAACTTATTTTTCCTAAATATTAACTTGTAAATTTTTAATGTGATATCTGGCATTTATATGCCATTGATTTTAGTAATTGAATTGAAGTAGAATGTTTTGAAAGTAAGAAAAATGATTTTAA
Organism: Centruroides sculpturatus; assembly: GCF_000671375.1. Classification (NCBI taxonomy): domain Eukaryota; kingdom Metazoa; phylum Arthropoda; class Arachnida; order Scorpiones; family Buthidae; genus Centruroides; species Centruroides sculpturatus. Next base: position 664,014 of record NW_019384510.1, read on the forward strand.
CAATTTCAGTTAAGTTTATGAATACTTAACAATTATTTTTTGTTATTTAGCAACCTACAACCAAAGCTGTGAATAATGATCATACAGCTGCTGCAAAGAAACCTATCGTGTCTAAACCTGTAAGCACTCCTATAAACAGCCAAACAAAACAACCACAAGCTGTTAAACGTCCTGCTCCATCATTGCCATCACAACCTAATAAGGTTTTTATACTTCTTTTATAACTTTATTTTCATTAATTAAAAATTGTATATAATATATATATATACTATTTTGGTATTTTTGCAGAAACAAAAAATGACTAGTCTGAAAGATATTACTTTATCTGAAGCTGGAAAGCATGGTAGCTTAAATGAATTTGCATTTTTTGATAAGGTAATTTTTTTATTGCAATTTTTTTATGTAGAATGTTAATTTATAATTAATTAAATATAAAATGACACAACACAGTATGTACTTTTTATAAAATGTTAAATTAAATCAATTGATAAATTTTTATTTAAAGAATAATACAGTCAAACCTTAGGTTTTGAACTGAATTTATTTCTAAAAGTTATTTGAAAACCGATTTGTTCTAAAACTGAAACAAATTTTCCCATAAGAAACAATATAAAATGGATTAATCTGTTCCTGATTCCTAAGACAAAACTTTTTGTTTTCCTTTTTAGCTGTATTTCATGCATAAAAATGCCTTCAAAGAAAATANCTGTTAAAATAGTGTAAATTTGTAAAAATATTTGCAAGAACTTTGTTTCATCGTAATTTCACAATTTCTACGAAATTCCCGGACAAAATTAATAGTTCACCCGGACAGTGAGCCAATTCCCGGACTGTCCTGACTGGACGGATGAAAACCGGACCGGTGGTAGCACTATCCACCGGATAATCAATGCATCCATTCTGTCATAAAATAATTTTGTCAAACCCTCCAGGCAGGGGGAATATACCGTCTCCATACACCTCTACCAGTTGAAGATGAATGGCTACCAGGTTGTTCCATGGCATGCGAAAACCGTATAATACATATACTTCCACGTTTGATCATGTTCCTAGATGTTTCTCAACCTTGCTGTCCATATCACTCGCAGATGATTCATTGTGATGAGCTCTGCCGGCCGTCAGGAATACTACACTTCCTCAATAACTGTGTAGCGACAAATCACGGACTGGTGAGATGGCGCCACTCCTCTAGGAGTTTCCCGTGAATCCCGGATTGAAAAACGGGGACAAGGGTTTTTTCCGGATGGGATTCTGGGTATTGTTGCTTTTTCTTGTCGGGTGATTGCTGCCATGAGCACGTGTAGCTCTCTCTCAAGTGTACTCGTAAGATTGTTGTAAATAAATGTTGTTTTAGTTTAAAACGTGGTCGTGGACTTAACTAATTCACGTTTACTGCCTTCTGATAAAGACAGTCTTTGTGGAGATGAAAATGGATGGAGAAAGGCAGCCAGGGTTCGTCTAACCGATGGCGGCCATCCATTACCTCCAACTGCAACAGATTCAAGGTATATGCCGTTAGTCATCTTCCTCTCTATTGCAGAAACCTTGGGCCATAGTCTGGTCACACACCTTTCTTCTTTCAGAGACGAATGACATCAATACGAGGAAGAAGCTTGTCTTCCGGAGACAAAGGCAATTCTGGTCATTCGTAACGATCTCATTTTTGCTGTTTACGTCACGGTTCTACTAGCTCGGTTACATGTGTTTGCGTTACTTGCATGCGCAACACAGTACAAAAATTCAGAGTACAAAATTATTGAACACAAAGCGCATGGTTTATGACGAATTGTTTTTATCAATATTTTGTTTTATTAACCTTAAGCCCCAAACCCGAGATATCTTGGGCAAGTTACATAGCGTTACACAAAAGGCGGTCTTTAATTGAAAAGTTTTTTTTGAATTTTTGGAATGTTTTTTAATTCTCCAAATTTTTTCAAAAATGTTTACCCGCGAGAAAAAATTTTATCGCGATTTTAATCAACCTTTAATTAATGACGCGTGATTAACGCTTAATTGTTTTTAATGGGTTTTTTTTTATCAAATTTAATTAATTGTTCTAAAGTTGTAGTGCACGGATTTTACTTCGATAAAGTTATTTAAGCTACTTTCTGTTATCAAAAACGACCTCCAATAGTTTTTTAATTTTTTTAATTAATAGATTTTATATATAAGTTTAATTAAGTCAGGGGGTTGGAAATTGCAATAAAAATTTTAATTTTTTAAAAATATTTAAAAATATACAGCCAGCTGGTAGTCACCCTACTATAAACCCATCGCCTCCCGAGACTTCTATGAGAATGTCCCGGGAAATCCGATTCCAGCTGTTCTCAAGGTCATCCAGCTGTGTAAACAATGACTCATCGGTGTCAAATTTCACAGAAAGGCGAGACAAAGGAAGATAATATAATCACATTATGACTAAGTTATCTTATATTTTGCTATTATTTATAATTTCACATTATGTCGTAAATTTTGATAATTTGAGTTTTGATAATGTGTGAAATTGAAGTTCAATTACATTTATACAGTTATAGTTACATTTGGTATCAGAATAAACTACATACTATCAATATATGCATCTAAATTGCAGAAAAATTAAATTACCTTTAGAATAGTTATTTAAATTATTGTATTGTTTTTTTATGTTTGATTTAAAGTATGACAATATTCTCGATATATTAGAGTATAAACATGACTTAATGTTGATATTGTCATTAAAATCATTTTATTGATGCCAGTTTAATATAAAAATAAGATATTATCAATTTTATTATCTTAGATAATGAAATAATATAATTATATATCTGATTAGTTTCTAAGCAACTAAATATGGATTTAGTTCTCTCATATGTACTATACTNTTAGTTTAAAACGTGGTCGTGGACTTAACTAATTCACGTTTACTGCCTTCTGATAAAGACAGTCTTTGTGGAGATGAAAATGGATGGAGAAAGGCAGCCAGGGTTCGTCTAACCGATGGCGGCCATCCATTACCTCCAACTGCAACAGATTCAAGGTATATGCCGTTAGTCATCTTCCTCTCTATTGCAGAAACCTTGGGCCATAGTCTGGTCACACACCTTTCTTCTTTCAGAGACGAATGACATCAATACGAGGAAGAAGCTTGTCTTCCGGAGACAAAGGCAATTCTGGTCATTCGTAACGATCTCATTTTTGCTGTTTACGTCACGGTTCTACTAGCTCGGTTACATGTGTTTGCGTTACTTGCATGCGCAACACAGTACAAAAATTCAGAGTACAAAATTATTGAACACAAAGCGCATGGTTTATGACGAATTGTTTTTATCAATATTTTGTTTTATTAACCTTAAGCCCCAAACCCGAGATATCTTGGGCAAGTTACATAGCGTTACACAAAAGGCGGTCTTTAATTGAAAAGTTTTTTTTGAATTTTTGGAATGTTTTTTAATTCTCCAAATTTTTTCAAAAATGTTTACCCGCGAGAAAAAATTTTATCGCGATTTTAATCAACCTTTAATTAATGACGCGTGATTAACGCTTAATTGTTTTTAATGGTTTTTTTTTTTTATCAAATTTAATTAATTGTTCTAAAGTTGTAGTGCACGGATTTTACTTCGATAAAGTTATTTAAGCTACTTTCTGTTATCAAAAACGACCTCCAATAGTTTTTTAATTTTTTTAATTAATAGATTTTATATATAAGTTTAATTAAGTCAGGGGGTTGGAAATTGCAATAAAAATTTTAATTTTTTAAAAATATTTAAAAATATACAGCCAGCTGGTAGTCACCCTACTATAAACCCATCGCCTCCCGAGACTTCTATGAGAATGTCCCGGGAAATCCGATTCCAGCTGTTCTCAAGGTCATCCAGCTGTGTAAACAATGACTCATCGGTGTCAAATTTCACAGAACGGCGAGACAAAGGAAAATAAAATTTGAAGCTTTTTCTTCAAAATTAACGCATTTCTTTCGTTTTTTTTCAGTTTTAAGTATTTTTATGTTTAATTACCTTAATATCAAAAATTGCTCGGGGCTTAAGGAGTTAATGTTTTTGCGGATTTTAATGTCAGAATGTCTCGAGTAACGTTGTCTCTCAACAAATAGAAATTTTAATAACTGAGTTAGAAAAGGATCCGTACTTAAGAGGAAATTAGATGGTAATATTTCAAAAATACTTTGAGATGGATGACTTGAAATAACAAATGGCATTAACAGCACATTTAATGGTTCAGTAATTGACGTAAAATAATTTTAAAAAAATAAATGAATAAATAAAAGATGGAGTCAATGGCGTTTCTGAGTAAAAATTGACAGCTTTAAAAAAGTAATCAAAAGCGTTATCTCTAGCTTGAAATACTCTTTCCCGAGATAGAGAACGTTCTCTAATATGATTGTATAACGCGAATTGCATCCAGTCATCCATATTAAATACACTCAAACAAACCTTTACATATGCAGCCGTAATTAAATATCGGAAACATGGAGAACATGCATCCTATAAGAGTCAAGAAAGTTAGCAAAGCGGCAACTCTCTTAACTTTTGTTTCTATCTGCACTTTATTGTATTTTAGTGTATTTTACTGGTATTATTTTAACTACTGTAATTACAGCCAATATGTAGAGATGGCGCTTATACGATAGAATATCTTTTTAAAAACGTTCCAAAAATAACGCTTGTATCGGTAACTCAAATTGTAAGTTCGAAGTTCGATTGTTCAGTTTTTTCTTGATAAAGACCATTGAATATGGTCGAAAACGTTTGAATTTATCTATTAAATTACAGTGCATATGTAAAGGTTTGTTTGAGTGTATTTAGTTAAGAAATACAGTCTCTGACGAGTTAGTCATCCATATTGAATATAACGAAATCGTGACTACAGACGACAGACATCTGCTCATATCTGGAAGAGAAGAGAATCTTCGAGAGGAAAACTAGTGCAGTATCACGTTAGGAGAGAAGCTACAATGACAATGTTTAGCAGAGTTGACAGTTATAACTGACCAAAGGTGTTTCAATCGGTAGCTGTTACGTAATTACATCTGCTAAACCAGTGTTTTTCAACCTTTTTGAATACGCGACCCCTTTACAAGTTAAAAAATTATGGCGACCCCCTAGGGCCATATTAAAACTATATCAGTGATTTTAAAAATTATGAATTTAATTTTCTTTCTGTTCAGAGAAATTATTGTTGACTAAAATAAGAATTTAAGCAGAATCGACAATAACTTAAGACACGTATAGTATGATACTTCCTTTTCATAGTAACATTGGGTTCCAAGTGCTGTTGACTTTTTTTTTTTTTTTTTTTATTTTAGGTTGAGAGTTTTCAACTTCTACTTTTCTACTTCTTACTTCCTTTTACAAGTCAGCTCAGCAGGCTATCATTTTCTGGGGTGGGCCGTACCCACCCAGGCCCCTCCATGGCGACACCCATCATTCAGACCTAAATGTCAATCAAAAAACCAACTGTACTGTATAATAAACAGGTACAGCCTTCTCGCTGAAATTGTAGTTTTTTTAATGTAGTGTAGGACCTACAAACACTTGTCTTTTTCTTTTACCCGCGACCCCTTGTGTAAGGCTTCGCGACCCCCAGAGGGTCGCGACCCACAGGTTGAAAAACACTGTGCTAAACGATGGGTCACGTATGCATTGGGACAGGAAGCAGCCATCATTGGTCTGTTTCAGCTATCGATAGGTAGCACACTGACATCCACATTATTACAGACAGCACTGCTGCCATTCAGATCATCAGGAACAACAACACCCACCCAACTGCCAACAAAATTAAGAAAATACTCCTTCGTTCAAGTAATAATTATTATCTGACCTGGACAAGGGCACACCAAGGCACCAAAGGAAATGAACGGGCAGACACATTGGCTAAGGAAGCCACCACTGAAGACAGTCTTCCTATACAGTACAAAGCGATTCCCTTCTCACATGTTTGCAAAACCCTCTGGGAAGAGCTGCAAATCAACTGGCAAACTGCCTGGGACAGAGATCATAATGTTACCACCCATGCCTACCTTCCCAACATCAAGCACAGGAATGACCTAACTTGGCTAAATCCCAGTCATAACCTAACCCAATTCTTGACCAACCACGGCCGCTTCAACAGCTACCTCAATCGCTTTGGCTTCCAGGACAATAACCTGTGTTCTTACTGTGGTGTCCGAGATGGGAGTGAGCACTATGTTTTTGACTGTCCTATGCTCCTCAGGGAAAGGACTTTCATTATTACAAGCCTGCCAGCTAACATCACCTGGCCCTGTAATCATCATACTCTCCTCAACAGCAAAGAACTATATGAACTTTACATAAAACTGATAAACACATACCAGAGGATCACACCTGTTCACGGTTTCACTCCATCAACTGCATAATCTATTATCTTGTTTCTGTGTACTTACTGTGTGTTTAATTTTATATTGTATTTTGGTAATCATATGTTCTGTACCATTTTCCATTGTCCTGTACGCCATCATCAACCCCAATTGTGCTATGCGGTATTGGGGATGTACTTTGTACACATGTAAATAAAAATTGATTGATTGATTATCGATAGGTAGCATAAATGAAGGATGCTACGAAATGAGAAGTCAGAACACCAAACACGTTCCGAAACATCGCTACTGTAGAGGGCGTTCAGCAGAAAAATACTCAACAGTTCCGGAACTGTTGAATCTGATGAACGCAGCCAATCTCTCAAGACATAAATAAATGTTTAGCCAATCAGCAACCAACTTGTGATATTAACACTGTCTTAGGAGACGATGACAAGAATACGGTTCCTTGTTATTTTATTTGTTAATCTTCCTTTGTACAACATTTAATCAGTTTATCTGATAAACAATATTTATAGGTAAAATTGAAAAAATATCAAACAAAACAATATGTGGTTTTGAAAAGAAAAAAAAATTTAATACAAAATATGATAACGTAAGACATAATACTTGCTCTTGTCAGATGATTTCTTGTTTATAACATTACAGTCGACTAACCCCCTTTAAGATCATAGATACGTTCCATTCTTTAGGAATCCGATTTCTTACGAGTCCTTCCAATCACAGCTCGACACGTGAGAAGTTTACGGACTACGGCTGATTGAAAGGTTTTCTTCCATAAAATTAATCAATTCTAGACTAATCCGACTCAACATTTCCAAAATAAGTATATATTTTTGGGAATAATCCGTATAAACCACGCTATAAACAAAAAATTGTAGGATTACTTACCGAGTGTGCACCATTCGACATCGCCATTGCTCAAGCTTGTTTTCGTCGCGGAACAGCTCAGCAAACCGCGGCCGATTTCTAATAACTTATTTTTCTGCGAAAAATTCGCTGAACTTTGGAGACATTATTAATATAAATAATTTTAATCGCCGTTGAATAAGAAATGTTCTTTCACAAGAAATGTATAAAATTACATTTCTTGTGGTAGACTTATGGTACCTAATTTACATACTGTACAGACGATAGTTAGTCTAAACTCTCCGTAGCGTGGCGCTACGCGGCAGAAAATATATATATAATTATAATAAAGTTACAATAAATTAAGTTAATATATAATTATATGTGCAGTACGTAATTTATATATAATACTGTACAGACGATAGTAATCTCTCGGTAGCGTGGCACTTGATGGCGGAAAATAGTTCGGCTGCCCGATGACGTTTTACGTAATTATAGGAGTTCTTTTTACCGTTTTTTTATGGATACCGTCGCAATTTTTTCGCAGTTTTATAGGAATCGTAATTATAGGAACCCGTTTTATAGGGGTCTACTGTATTGGTAAGTTCCCAAATGCAACGTTTCGAAAATAGCCTCTACATCAGCGTATCTCAAAGTGGGCGATAACGCCCCTTTGTGGGCGCTGGAGGCTTTCAAGGGGGCAGTAGAAGGCTCAAAGAGAATTGGGGGGCGTTAAGGAAATATAGAGGGGCGACGGCAGACAAATTCTATATATAAAAATTCGACGGAATATTTATAAAATGTTGTCATTTTATATATTTTTTATTTTTTATTGAAGGTCACAACTTGAATATTTCTAACACATTGACTTTTATTTTAGCTCAGCGTTTCTCAAAGTAAGCAATAACGCCCCCTTCTGGGCGATGAATAGATCTAGGGGGCACTGGAGGAAGGGTATTGAACGGTGACCAAAGGCAAAATTGGGGCTGATAAGAGGAAACATTGCGTTTAATGGTTTCCAGATGATGAGAACAATGTACAGTAAGGGCACAAAGTGTGAGATTCATAGAAAAGTTTTCCTAAGAATATTTCCAATCTTTTTCTCACACAAGAGAAAATGGGTTGGGGGCGTTGGGTATAATTTTATGGAACAAAGGGGCTGGTGGATCGAAAAAGTTTGAGAATCACTGCTCTACATCCTCGGTGAAATATTTGCAACGACAAAGTTCGAATCGATACGAAAGAGTACCTATAAGCCTGCAAAATAGGCAATATCGAAGCAAATTGAGTCGTGTTCAGCATCGCCGAATTCTTGCTAAGGGTGCGTTGCGTTCTTTTACTCCTCCGCGTAACTCCGCGCAAGCGGCATCAGTTTAAAAATTTCTGCATGATACTCTCTTATATTTCGGCCGGAGTGCGCGACGTCGGACGACAAAAACGGCGCTTGTAGTAGCAGTTTGCAGTGGAAAGCAACATGGCGTTTTCCATGACTCAAATAGTTTCGTTTTGGAAACAATTATGTGATTTTATGAATGAAAATTTAGAAGTTGTGAAAAGCACAAGTTAGTGCACTCGGTGATATGTCTTCTGAAATTTGTTTTCGAATGGTAGCGGGCATTATAATTTTTTTCGTGGCTACCTTGAATGATCTGTTGGCAAAATAATCCATTTTATGGTTAAATATTACAGATTCAGATTCAGATTCATTTTATTAATAAAATACTGACTTACAGTACATACCTGGTGCCATAGAGATATAACCAGGTGCAGACAAGAACATATTGGCATTATTACAGATCATTAACATTAGAGGCTATAGTAACATTACATGTGAAGAATATACAAAAGATGGGGATAAAATAACAAGTTGTATGATACAGAAAACATATGTATTAAAATATTATATAGCAGAGAATCACAAAATACAGAATGTAAATAACAAAATACAATACATTATAGAATAATAATGCAGACAAAGTATAATGCAATATTTCAGTAGAAAACATAATACAATAGCAATTAACTAAATTTACAATGACTTATTTGGGAAAATTACAATTGAAACCCTTCTTTTGTCTCTAAAAACACATATTTTAAAACCACAGACTCTTCTATCAAGATACTATAGATAGTTAGGGCGCCGCCATCTTTCTTTCTTTTACCGTCGTTCCTACAAATAGCAGCGCACTCCTGTAGTAGCAGCGGAGACGCAGAGCGACCACTATTAACGAACGCCCCCCAAGTCTAATTATGCTGCGATGATGAACTCGTTTCTAACTACTTGACTCCTTCTACTTCTAGAATTCTAACCAGTTCACTCAGCTTATTTTGCCTATGATAACGTCTACTACTGATTAATTTTGTCTCATCGTACAATTTGCAAGATGGCTGCTCCTGCTGGACTAAATATATTTTTTATAATGGTCAAAAAATTATCATAATTGTGCTAGTTTATCATAAAATTATGATGATTACGCCATTTACAGTTTTTACACAGGATCAGTCAAACTTCCTAACTCAACACACTGTTCAAAGATATTCAGAACCTTGCTCCGCCCTTTTAACAGTCTGCGTTACTGAACATGGCCCGGCGTTGAACGAAATTCGTTCGATCTCAGGGTCGACTATCGATCGCCCGATCATCAACTCAACGTCATATTATTGGACGGAAAGTAGACTGTTCATTCGACACAACTTTCAGATCCAAGAAGTTGTATTTTTCGAACGACGATTGGTGACGCTCTTGCGGATTTGAAAGTTTGCGAGAAAGGAGCAATTCGCTGCAAGCCACAGAAGTCATGCACGTGTTTGTACAGTGATCTTTGTTTTAGACGTGTCTTCCGTACGGTGGGATTACGAACCAGGAAACTGTTTAATAGATTTTTATTGATATATATAGAACTATAGAATTGAGAATTGATATATATAGAACTATAGAATTGAGATTTTGAAATAACTACTAGAAATTCGTCCATAACGCCCGCTTTGTTAGTAATTGTAAGGATTTTAATTAATGTTTTAAATTATAGTGTTTTCGATCGTTTTTACACAAGTTTAAATTTTTTATAAAGTAAAGAAAAAAAGAGCGTTACATGCATGGTGGGAAAATATCATTTAAAACCGATAAAAATTTAAAATAAATTTAAAGAAACTTAAATCGTATTTTATTATTATTATTTTGTTTCTAGAAAATAATTAGCAAAATTTGCTTCTAAAATTTTACTAATATCCGATTGTTATTATCTATCAGGAAATATTTATATCGCCGTTTAATTCATAAAGTACTCCAAAATATTCACAGAATATCATAGAATTAAATCTAATGCAAAACTTTCGGATTTTTGCATAGTTTTTCTACAAACTTCTATTTTCTAATTAATTTTCATCAATTACTACTTTAAAATCGTGGAATAATGACATGAGAGAGTGGCCAAGTTTGGAATATCAAGCTATACTCGAATACCTGATTAAAAGTAAAGTCTATGATTATCGAGAAATGCTTAATTACAGGAGTCTTGACTCTTATAATTATTTTTCAAGTGGTAAAGTAGATGAAATTTTAATTAATAAATTGTCACAAAATATCTGTTCCTGGGACAAATGTACAGCCATCACAAACTCTATTTGCAATTAACCATTCTGTATGGACTTGTGCGTCTAATGATGGTAAAGTTATTTATCTAGCTAAGTGATTCTCAATCTTTTTGAAATCGGGGCACATTTAAAATCCTACAAAAAATTGTAGGCGCACTGTATACAAATTTCTGAGAAATAATTTATAATAATTAAGTCAAATATTAAAGAAAAAATATATCAAGTGCAAGCGTGCTTTTATGGCAATGAAACGAAATAAATACGACAAAATTAAATTTATTCTGACATTAAAAAACATTTTTATGTTACACTTTTTGAGTTATGCTTTTTAGAATTTGTAAAAGAGACTGGTTAAAAATAAAAAAACGACAAAAAAGTTATCTTTTTATACGAGGTCTGTTCAAAAAGTATCGGACTTTTATTTTTTGCGCGTTAACCAATGATGCGCGGGAGGCCTCTTTCGGTGGAGTTGTGGAGGGGACAGTTATACACAGCCCTGAATTTTTTCCCGCCTTCAGGAAGCGTCAGTCGTTGGCAGTCGGCCTATGAGTGAGGATATGTAGTGAGCTCTCGTCGGATTCCACTAAGTTGGAAAATGACTGAACAACGTGAGCAGCGATATTACATCAAATTTTGCCAAAAACCTTGGCGATACCCGAGCGTAAACCATTTGCAAGATTCAGCAGGCTTTCGGGGACGATCCTCGAGGCCAAAAAAAGCGCGGCAGGCCCACAGCAATATCAAGGTCATGTTGACAGTTTTTCGACTCTCGTGGGTGGTGTATCGTGAGTACGCACCACAAGGCCAAACCATCGCAAAGGAGTACTACCAGGAGGTCCTTCGTCGTCTTTTCGATGCTGTGCGACGCAAACGACCGGATTTGTGGTCGATCAAAACTTGGCAGTTCCATTATGATAACGCATCCGCCCATTCTGCGCATCTGATTCGGCCTTTCGTCGCTAAACACAACACTCCTGTGGTTCGTCACGTTCCGTACTCCCCCCACATGGCTCCGTGTGACTTTTGGCTATTTCCCAAGCTGAAAATGCCGCTAAAAGGAACCCGGGTTTAGTCGAGAGAAGACGTCGTGCGAAATGCGACGGACCGGCTGATGGCCATTCCAAAAGATGCGTTCCAGCAGCGTTTCCAAGCAATGGCAGGAACGCTGGGAGAAGTGTATACACTACCAAGGAGACTACTTTGAAGGAGATCAGGGTTTTGTACCTCAAAATCAATAAATGTATTTTTGCCGACCAAAGGTCCGATACTTTTTGAACAGCCCTCGTATACTGTATTTGAAAAGCAAACTCATTTTTTTTAACTCTTTCCGTCTTGTAGGCACTAAGGCCAAGACTCCACTAGCGTAAAAACGGGCTAAAAACCTTCACCGTAAAATCTTTTAATCACGTGACCCTGATATTTTACGCTTGAGCAGGTCGTAAAACCAGCGTAAAAGCGAGTTGAGCAGTGTTCAACTTTGGACGCGAATAGGCCGTAAAACGGTACCATCCACCAATCAGAAGTCAGTTAAATCTAGGTCATTGTGACGCGGTGCGAAAATGGCGAAAAACGAGCTTTTGTGTACGTTCCCTCGTAGCCAATTTTGCCACGTCTACCGAATTTTCGGTAGATCTAACGATTTTGGGACCGATCTACCGATTGAAGCACCAAATCTACCGAAAAGTTTACGATAATTCAAGAAAGAAATTTTATTTTCAATGTATCTAAAAATTCTCAATAAAACATTTTTTTGTACCTTCATTTCTTATATATTGTAAGAGACTTTATTGCAAAGATTTTGTCTCGTTTTGTTGAGAATATCTTGTGTCTGCCCCATTCTTCAGCTAATGGAATAGAAAGAATATTTTCGTAAATAAATCTGTTAAACACGAAACACGGAAATAAACTGACTTGTGAGCTCTGAAACAATCACTGGCTTACTTCTTACTAAACAATTAATTGGATAAAAATACTGTTACGATTTTCCTGTAAAAGATAATTTAATTTCAAAAATAAGAAACAGTGTTAAAAACATACAAACGGAAGATATTGAATAATAATAATTATTATTAATATCCGAAAAATAAAAGGTAATACTGTATTTTGTTAGAAAAATAAGACAAAATGTACCTACTTAATTAGTAAATTATTATTTTTTTACGTA
>NW_019384510.1:678120-679653 GCF_000671375.1 Centruroides sculpturatus
TGAAAAAATGCAATCGACAAGTAACAAAAAAGTGCAAAAATCTGGAAGTCAAGTAGGACTTGTGACCAGCATTGTCACATCCTATCATCAATGTAACAGAGCACTGATTTAATATAATATCCATTATTGAAAAATAAACATCCATGTTTGGGTTTGTTAATTTTTCACATACTTTGCTTTCTGCCCAGTACATCAATTGGCAAAGCTTACAGCTTGGATATAAGAAACCTCTCGAGATTTGATGAATGTAAATGCCTTCTCTGGTGCAGTATCCTCAGGTTTTGCTGTTAATATATTTTTGCATTCATCACAACCGAGTGATAGCAGTAGATGATAAACAATGTAACCTCTTAAATAATGTAGGATAAACTTAAATGTTTCTGGTGTACAATAATCATGATCTAATAATTCACTATCACTAGGATCTCCATAGTATAGGCTTGGATCACAAAGCAAATTTTCTAAATGTTCTTCCAATTGTTCTTGAACTTCTTTAAATGGTATTTTATGACTATGAAGAAGATTTTTTAAAGTAATAAGGATAGATCCAGGATCAGTTTGAACTGATGCTCGTTTGGGAAGACGAACCAAACTGTACACAGTCATCAGTCTGTACAGGTATAAGAACTGTACTGTTGTGGGATGAGAATTGCTTCCACTTCCTTGTCTTATCATTCCAAAGAAACGCTAATTGAAAAAAAAAAAAAAACATAAGTTAAGAGTTTAATACAAGATTATATAAACATTACACTTTATCAGTTTTATCTCTAACGGATCCTGATTAAAGTGAGCTGTCAGGATATAATATGAGTTTGGAAGCAATTGTTTGATGAGTGCTAAGATACTAGTCAGCGTCAAGCGTAAATTTTCTGCTGTCTGGTGGCTCAAAAATCCCTTTTGATCAGTGCTTCTAATCTGTGATCTGAATGCTTCCCATCTATTTAACCATTCTAGAGATTCTTCAATAACCTATTTTAAAAAAGTTGTTAATTAAAACAATTAAAATTTGGCATTAATACCTCTGATGTATTGATGCAGTGTAGAATGACAGGGTAAAGGCAAGTAATCATTATTTCTCAAAAATTCAAAGACAGATGGTGACCTAATTTTTAAAAGCAAACAGTCAAGTAACCAATTAATGTCATATCTCATACCCTTTTTGCTTTTTATATGGCATGCTTTCAGCATGTGCTCTATTACAAGTTTCTGTCTCGGTGGTAAGGAATGAAGTTTATCAGCCGACAAGGCGACAACTGTTTTATTTTAGTTCAGTAGTTTCTTGATGAAGCTTGAGATTTTCTGTTTGAAGAGTTTTCAGTTTCTTCCTATAGATCATATTTTGCTTTCTGCACCGATATAAATCCTCTTTGACTTTTAACAATTCAGACTGCAAAGCAGAGATTTTATTGACATATAACAGCTCAGGATGCTGTGTAGTTGCTGCTTCAGATGTGGAGGGTTCTTCTACTTCCTTTTCTACAGTTGTTACTTGGGAGTGTGTATCATGCAAATCTAATGATTGATAAAAAAAAA
>NW_019384510.1:680788-698631 GCF_000671375.1 Centruroides sculpturatus
CTTGGGACTCTAGCAATTTTTGATATTAATGTAATTAAACATAAAAAATACTTAAAACTGAAAAAACGAAAGAAATGCGTTAATTCTGAAGAAAAAGCTTCAGATTTTATTTTCCTTTGTCTTGTCTTTCTGTGAAATCTGACGCTGATGAGTCATTGTTTAAACAGCTGGATGACCTTGATCACAGCTGGAGTTGGATTTCCCGGGACGTTCTCATAGAAGTCTCGGGAGGCGATGGGTTTATAGTAGGGTGAATACTAGCTGGCCGTATATTTTTAAAAAATTAAAATTTTTATTGCGATTTCCGACCCCCCGACTTAATTAAACTTATATATAATAAAATCTATTAATTAAAAAAATTTAAAAACTATCGGAGGTCGTTTTTGACATCAGAAACTAGCTTTAAATAACTTTACCGAAGGAAAATTTGTACACTACAACTTTAGAACGATGAATGAAATTTGATATCAAACTCCCATTAAAAAACAATAAAAAAGCAATTAAGCGTGAAACGTGTGTCATTAAAGGTAAATTGAAATCGCGATAATTTTTTTCGCGCGGGAAAAAATTTTTGAAAAAATTTGAAGACTTAAAAAACATTCCAAAAATCCAAAAAAACCAAAAATTGTAGTGGGTCCAAACGCCTGAGTTTTATGTAACGCTATGTAACTTGCCCGAGATATCGCGGGCTTAAGGTTTAAGGTGTTTAAGGAAAAATTTTTTTGTTAGCGAACCCTTTGTTAAATATTTCGAATATCACCACTGTATTTAGGACAATTAGGGAAGTTTGATGGATATGCATCCGACGTTAATGCCCAGCGATCTCGTGGAATTTCTACTTTCTCTCCATTTATAACATGGGAGAAGGTTTTTTAAATAAATCTACTCGCAAAATGTACGTCACAAACGTAACATTTATTTGTTAGCATCTTGCCGTCTGGTGAAATGCATCGCATCCACTCCTCAATCTTATCGCTAGGAACACGAAATAAAATGTTTCTTTTCGTTCGATGACTTATATCCTGGCACAAAGCACGTTGGCATTTTTATGTAGCTAAAAAAAAACAATTATTATAGGTCAAAATCACTGACTTCAGTATATACCTAGCAAGAGCAACGCTCCCCTGCTGACAGTGGCGCCAACTAGCAGCAAATATTGTCTCTAGCTAAGTTTGAACTATTATTCGAAAAACCAGTTAATCTACCGATTCTGCTCGTGGCTACTCTAGAATAGATCTTGAAAGATTTATCGAAAACATCCGAAAGTATTCGTGTATCTACGACAAGAAGTATTCCGATTATAATAATGCCTAAATCACGCCTTACGGACGGCCAAAGGAAAATCCTTCAATTAAGAGGAGTAGATAATGAAAAAAGCTAAGCTTAATAAGTGCTGTATATTATCTTAATAATGCGATAATAAAAGTAAATATATGAAAGTAAAGATATTATTTTTACTACATTTGTAATTATAGTACAGAAGAAAACTTGTAGAATATAATCATTGTCTTTATAACTTCGATAGTACCGTCGCCGTAAAAACATCGCTAGCGGTACCTCCATCGCAATTCAGATGCAAACGCAAATAGGCCACGTGATTAAAAGTTTTTACGGCGAAGGTTTTTATGCTAGTGGAGTCTTGGCCTAAGAGGGCCTCTTTTTGCAAACCCATTATGGGTTCGGCCAGGCCCACAATGGGGCTGCCGGGTGGTGAGGGACGGGGCTCGACATATCCGAACTGACCACCCCCGAAAAATTCCTGGGAGATTTTTCGACGCGGTTGGATTCGAGCCCGAGTCCCCAGAGTGGTGGGCTGCATCCGGCTGCTCTCTCATTTCCTTGTCATTACATTAAAGATTTCCTTTTTTGTACTCTTAATTGTGTTGAAGGTAGAAAATCCTAATTCACATAAATAAGATGTTGAAAATTGTAGTAAAATGTTCAAAGCTTTTTTAGATATCGCCACATATTCTTCTTTTATAGAAATCCAAAAGTCTTCATGAGACAATTCCTTATGTTTAATCATCAATCCACGATCAGTGGATATAGCTGCCAATTCTTCTTCTTCTGTTAATGTTAAACCAAAATCACTTGAAGCTTCCATGAATAAGTTTCTAATCCAATCATATTGTTCAGTGTTAAGTAATGGAAAATAAGAATTCAATTTTTTTTATAAACTTATCAAATGTTCAACTATTATTGGAAGTGTTTCATTTGTACAAGTGTTATTTACTAATGAAAAAATTTCCAAACTTACCTTCAATCAGTAGCGCTCCGTGACATTTGATGATAAGGAAGCTGTGTTTCTATAAGAAGCAGACATCCAGGGGCAATCAGTTAATTGCGCGTCAGTGATAGTCTAGGGTCCATTCGTATCATTTGTTCGATAAGCCAGTAAAAACCATAGACTTCTCTAAATGTATTTTTAATATCACAATTACATTCCGAGTCGCTAGCCAAGATTTAAGGACTATAATTAAAAATAAAATAATAAAAACTTACTGTACTTGGTGAAATAAAATGTGTGGTAGATGTACTGTACTGTACATACCTGGTACAAAATATTCTTCAATTGTATGAATATACTTTTAAAAAAAATTATAATTAAATATAGTTTTGTGAAGAAACGTACATAAAAANGTACAAAATATTCTTCAATTGTATTAATATACTTTTAAAGAAAATCATAATTAAATATAGCTTTGTAAAGAAACGTACTGTACATAAAAATAACATAAAATATTATTTTCTTTTTAAATATTAAAACAATCCACTTAGTCAAATAGCTCCCTACGAGTGGCTAATGCAGTATTTTTCAACCTTTTTCATTCAGTGGCACCCCTAATTGAAAAATAAAAAATCGTGACACCCTTGACCAGCGGCGGATCTAGAATCTGAATAAGGGAGAGGGACTAATGGGTCAGATAAATTTTTTGATATAACAAATATTATTACGCGCGACGCAAAAGTGTTTCTACGTGTTCAAAATCAAAATTTAAGTCCATTGAATTTTGTCGAAATACCTACATGTAAAATAATAGTCTCGCTATTGTTTTTTAAATACAGTTTTATCATCAAATATATCATCATTTTATATTATCATTTTATTGATAAACAATTTTTGTTAAGTTTTTTTTATACTATTTTGATGCATATATAAAATAAATATTTCATTATTTTTTTCTTATCTTTTTCATATCAATTTAAAAAATTTAAATTAAAAAAATGATAACAATTGTTTATTTGTCATCATTGCTTTTGAATACTATGAAAATACTGTAATATGCACCTACTTTGTGATTGAAACCACACGCTTTTCAAAGTACAATGCAACGCTTTTTAAAGTATATACAAGTCACAAGTGTCCACGTCGTTCTTCTCTGGTGGTTGGCCCGGTACTGGGACTGGAAACGTGAAGGCCAAGCAATGTGGTTTGGGAGAACTCGTGACAAGTCGCGCGTACACGTAGCGTAGAACATTACATTAACATGTGATTAGTCATAGTTTCTTTGCTTACTAGATATCTCGTAGCAAAATAGAACTGACAATGAGTTATCTTGAACTACACTTAAGTAAATTTCCAAGAAAATGCCTTAATGCTCTAAACTTTGCGACACTCCAATCGTGGCGCCGTGGCACCCTAAGGTGCCGCGGCACCCGGTTGAAAAACACTGGTATATTCGTATATAAATTCGTATATGGATATTTCCAATGGAAGCGCCGTGTTGTCAAATACGGGACAGCTTCCACGACGAAAATATTTGATTGGTGAAAACAGACAGATTATAGGCATATGCGCATGCGCTTTACAGAGCATCAACCTATCGGTGTAAGCTACACATACAACGCTTCCAATGATTCTATCCAGCACCGGTTCTGGGCTGCTAGCCGCCTGCCAGCTAGATATCTGGCCGCCCTCTCCCATTATGTGAACCGGGAGTAGATTTATAACTTAACCAGTGGCGTGCCCTCTTTGGAAGCGGTGAAAGTGCCGCTTTCCTTGTATTTTCTAAAATATAAATACATATTGTGCAATTATTTTCATATTTTAATGTACTTTAAATTAATTAAAATTAATATTTTATTATAACTACATTATATATCTTATTACAAATTTCTATACTACGTGAGAAAAAAAAACGATAAGATTTCTATTGTTTAAATAAATCACGAGTAGATTTATAACTTACCAGTAAACTCCAATCGGTTGGGTTATGTTTTTACGATAGTTCTGTAAACTTGATAGAAGTTTAAAAAAATCCATTAAAATATTTGACATATTTTTTCTGCTTTTATTCCGTACTTTCATCTTATATTACTTACGGATTTCAATGTTAAACTACTCATATTATGATCTCTTATGTACAGTACTGTACCATCTATAAGGGGATGTAGAAAAAAACGTATACAGTTCTTGTACAATGTTAAAAAATTAACTGTTACTTTGGCAGCATCATTTACAACTAAATCTAATCAATGAATCGCACGAGGTACAAAAAAAGCTCTAGAATTTATTTTCCTTAAATTTACGATTTATGTATCCGTTTGTGATAAAAATTTTGTTTTTTTTACACTTCTTTCCCAAGACTACAAATATTCAAGTACAAAGTAACCGGTTTCAACTTATTTCTACTTAAGAAGTAGTTAAATAATTAAGAGATTAGGGAAGTAGGGACATAAATAAAACCCTGCTGAAAGAGCGGGAATATTACTTAAAAGCTTAATCTTTTAAGTAATATTCCCGAATCAATCTTTAGCCGAGTACAGTGGGGACTGATTTCTTCGTAATATTAGATGTAATAAAAACAGAAATTTTTTAGTTCAATGAGAGAGACTGAAAAGTAAATTTTTTAAATTTCCGTGGACACCTGGTCCTAAAACGAATTAGTTAGAAAACAAATGACTATTAAGTTTAACAAATTTAGATTTTTACAGCTAAGGCGAGAAACGTTTAAAATCTACAACAACCCTGTCGCGTCCTTTGAGGTATACTAGTGATGCGACAAGAGGCATTTGACATTAACCGGTATCGGCACCCTCGGGATTTGGCATGCATGCACGCACTGCACATCTACCAAGATCGTCTTTGATTCCATCCATTAGCTACTGGTAAGGCGCTATTTGACTAAGTGGATTGTTTTAATATTTAAAAAGAAAATAATATTTTATGTCATTTTTATGTACGTTTCTTTACAAAGCTTTATTTAATTATAATTTTCTTGAAAAGTATATTCATACAATTGAAGAATATTTTGTACCAGGTATGTACCGGTACATCCACCACATTTTATTTCACCAAGTAAGTTTGTATTATTTTATTTTTAATTGTAGCCCTTAAATCTTGGCTAGCGATTCGGAATGTAATTGTGATATTAAAAATACATTTAGAAAAGTCTAAGGTTTTTACTGGCTTATCGAACAAACGAATACGAATGGACCCTAGATCAGGGGTGGCCAACACGAGGCCCACGGGCCGCATGTGGCCCGCCGGGAGTCATGTTTCGGCCCGCGGAGCTAGGTCAAATGAACGTAAATGTTAACGTAATGGTTAACTAATCACCAAAAGAACATTACGTCATGAGTTATTCGTATCATTTTTTTTTAAATTGTAGCTAAGAGAAATTTGAAATATCTCTCATTTTTGGAAAAATTCATAGATTTTTAGCTATTTGAAATATCCCGCTATTTGACACTCAAGGTTACTTAGTTTTTTGTCCGACGCTAGGTGTTGATAAAATTTAATATGAGACTTCAACTTCAGCTATATATGTTCTGTGGTCTTCGGCGTTTTCGGGAAGCTCGGAATGCTATCGGGCTCATACCCATAACTACTTTCAGTCCAGCTTGACAAAGTTTCGTGTTATTCTGTAGTTTCGTTTTATTGTGTAGTTTTCGTTATCGCCAATGCATCTGAGGAGATTTTGCAATCGACGTTAAAATACATATTTAACATATTTATAATTACAGTTCAAACTACTTTAACCAAGTAGCCTGTCTACCATATCGATTCTATAAGTAAGTAAACCCTGAAACGTTGGAGAAATTCCATCAAGTTGGTTTGGAAGAGTTCTATGAAACGTATTTAAACAAGGATAAATATCCTGCGTTTTACAAACATGCTCTGTCGATGGTTTCGCTATTTGGAAACACTTATGCGTGTGAACAGCTTTTTAGTCGCATGAAGTACATCAAATCACAAGTGAGATCATAAATTACTGATGTTCATTTGGAAAACTGTTTGCGTGTAGCGACATCAGTGGAGATCAATTTTGATGCATTTAGTTCTGTAAAACAGTCAGATGTCTCACTTTTAAATATTTTTAAATTGTCTAATAAATATGTTTGATTCTCGGTTATGTTTTATTTTCTCCAAAAAAATAAATATACCTATTTTTTGTGTTTTTTTTACATTAAACCAGGCAAGTGTTTGACCACGATTTCACCTACTGGGAAGCGACGATGTGATTAAAGCTGTAGCATGCTTGCTTGTTTACTTTAATTAAAAAAAAAAAAAATTAGGTGCACGGCCCGGCAGAAAATATTATTTCTGAAATTTGACTCGCTTCCTGAAAAGGTTGGCCACCCCTGCCCTAGATCATCACTGACGCGCAATTAACTGATTGCCCCTGGAAGTCGGCTTCTTACAGAAACACGTTTTCCCTATTATCAAATGTCACCGAACGCTACTGATAATTAAATCGATTATAGCGTATACTTAACTATCAAAACCATCTTCTGTTGTTGAGAAACGTTTCATTAAACAAACACAAACGCTTTCAATCTAATACAATAGGCCATCTTAAAGTGTAACCGAATTCGAACCCATCTTTTCAAAATGGAACATTTTAACGAAGGAACTCTCATATTTAAATTTAAATCAAATAAATTAACATTTGAATACAAAGATAAACTATTTTAAACAAACACGATATATATCTTATGTTTTAAATTATTTATTATATGAATAATGTTTTAGCTTCGGTCAAATATAACCACTAAAAATAATCATATCTCCTTATAATGAAAGCGAAATACTGTGTCATATCCATTTAATTTTTAATTGTTATTCTTCAATTAGCGAAGTTATTAAAAATACTGTAATAAAATACAATACAAAAAGCATGGAAATATCTTGAATGAAAATTATATAATTTTTTCAAATTAGAAAAAAAATATTTCTTATTTTAAACAAACTATAAATAGATATAAATAAATATAAGCTATATTAGTGTTAATTATAATAAAATATTATTTCATTATTTATTCATCTTTGACGTATGCAGTTTACAGTATTACTGTTTCAATAAAATATCTA
Source organism: Centruroides sculpturatus (assembly GCF_000671375.1). NCBI lineage: Eukaryota > Metazoa > Arthropoda > Arachnida > Scorpiones > Buthidae > Centruroides > Centruroides sculpturatus. Next base: position 688,104 of record NW_019384510.1, read on the forward strand.
TCAGTATTTGTTATAAATATTATTAAAAAATAAACTAATTATTGTACAGTTTTTCCATAAATTTATGTGTAAAATATATTTCATTTGTCACAAGTTTTAATTTTTGAAGTAAAGATATTTCAGAGGGCGTTTTCTAATTGGCGTATGCTACCGGAGTTTCATCCGCAGTAGTATTTAAAGGGAATTTTTTGAATGACGTCATTCAGAGAAGATGTTTTCGTCCACCAGGGGTTGCACTCGGCGGTCGGTCGAGTGGGGCTCGGGAGTCATGGCTGCTGGTTGTTGCGGGGCGAAGAAGCAGAAACTTAATAATCATGGTAGTCAGTGTTGTAACGGGTCCATCGTGCATCCACGTACCTACCAGCCAACTTTATACAAAAACGGTATGGTCGCGTGTGTGGAAATGTGTATATTTTGCTTTGATGTCCTTTACTGTCATCTGAATCAGTTTGAGTCCCCCAAAACACCAAGCTTTCCAAACGACAGCTAGTAAGTCGCTTTTTTATATGTATTAATTGTTAAAAACTAACTTGGAGTATGTTCGACGGATTTAGGTCAATCAATTAGGTTTAAGTGAATTGAGGTCAGAATTAGTTGTTTCTTTCAGAGAAATACAATGAAGTAACAACCTCTCTGTAACAAAGAGATAGTCTCAACCTCAGACTATTATCAGCTGGTATCCCCACCTATTGAACAAAAAGGATATTCTTTTTATTAAAATGTTCTAAGAATTCAAATCCTTTTATTACGATGCTATTTATAAACCATTCTTTTTTTGTTTAAATTATGACCTTAAAAAGAATCGGCCTTTAAAATCAGCTGGATAGATTTTCAGTCCTTTGTTCAAGGATTGATTTTTTTCCCCTAAACGAACTTTGTTGATCGCTTACTATATAATTTTTGCTAACACAAATTTTTATCTATTTTTTCCAAAAATTTTTTTTCGTTAAATGTGAGGTATATAATAACATAGTAATAAATATTAATTTAAAAAAAATTTCAGTACAAAGAATATTTACAAACATATGTTAAATATTACAGCTATTTTGGTTACTAAGCCAATAAAAAATATTGTTAGTAGAGTTTTTGAGATGTAACGAATCCTACAAGATATATTTTAAAAATACTTTAATTTGCTATATGTCTTTTTGAAGAGATTAAACCAAGTAATTATTTCACTGATAGTTTCTTAAATAAATTTTACACATTAAATTATGGATTAAATTTCATAAAATTATGTGTGTATTTTCTTTAATTAATACAACATATTTATATTAATTGTGATTAATTTTTTTTAAAATACAGGAATAGAAAATAGACTTTAATTAATACAAATCAGTAATATATGAACTAAAACTTACTTTTTTAGTATATTAATCTATTTATTTCCAGCTAATTTGTCTTTCATAGTTAATCTAACAAGGAAGTAAATACAAATTAATTTTGAATTTTATAGTTGATTTTATAAAAATTCTTTATAAAATTTGGCCAAGAGTTAACTTTAAGTTGGCAGAGTTTTGTACTTTAAAATTTTGGATTGATGATTCAAATCTGTTATCTGATAATTTATTTTTTCCATCTTAAGTTCTTGATAATGTAAGTAAATTCATAACTAAGTTTCTAAATAATTATAAAGTTATATTTTTTTGAAAGTGCTTTATCTATAATTTATTTTGGTATATATCAAATATTTGTATTTACAGTATATATATTTTCATTTTAGTATATCATTAAATAGATATTTACTGATATATTTAAATGTTATAAAAATGTTATAGAGTGTTAAATAATAGATCTGTGCTATTTATGTTTATAATGCCACAGACTAAAGATAGCTAACTTTGTAAGTAGTATTTTCACAAAGTAATGCTATGAAAAGCAGTTAAACAATCAAATACTAGTTAATTTGAACATTTTATTTTATTATTTTCTGATTTACAAGTATCTTGCAAAAATAATTGTTTAGTTATCAGGAAATATTACCATCAACCAATTAATTTTCTTGACCAGACTGTTAAAGGATGAGTGATGAGTTATTTCTATTACAAAACTGGAAGACAAAGAACAAAAAAATGCTATAATAGGAGTCATTTCTGTTGAATGAAAAGTAATTGAGAGAGAAACTTATTTTTCTGTTGTTAAGTTAATAGTTTATCAATGAACTGAGCATTTTATATGAAGGTATTCTAATATAATTTCGGTAGTAGTGATATGATAGTGTTATAATAATTCTGAGATGATATTTTACTATTTTAACATTGACAATATCAGCAAAATGCAACCTTACATTTAATATGTTAAAAATTAATTCAAATAGCATATGTAATGCATATTGGAGCAATCAAGTTTTGTTCTTTATAAATGCATATATAAATTTAAATTTATAGATGCATTCAAATCTAATGTGGTAATTATTATTTTGGCTTGAAATAAAATAAAATTATTAAAGCATATTTTTTTATCATTTTAAAATAATACATATTTAAGATATTAATATGTTATCTGTAATATGTGGGTAGACAAAAAATATTTTAAATCTAAATGCATATTTATACAATGCATAGGTGTGTGTTTGTACTGCTTTTAACAACAAAAAATAAAATATAGTTCTTTTATACTATTTCAAAATCAAAACTATTTGAATAGTGGTATTAACTAATTGAATTATTAAAAATATTTTCCTTAGATACTTCACAAATGCTAATAAAACTGCTATCTTTAATTTGGATTTTAATTTCCGGTCATTGGAATCAAAACAATCAGTGAGTGCAGTTTTACACACTGAGTTTCTTCATTCCAGTTTGAAGCTACAACAGAAATATACTTTAAAAATTTACATTTCAATAAACATTAGTTGAGAAGATTGATAATTACATTACTTAATGAACTTTGAGAGCATAATATACAGTATGATTATAATTAAATCACCTCTACTTAATACTGTCTGGATGTAGCAGTCTAAACTCAACCAAATTTTGTATGCTAACATTTCTGGACATTTGGAAGAGATTTCCTTGGGGAAAAATTTACTTCCAAAACTCACCACTGTGGGACTTATGGTGTTACTAGAAATTCAAAAAACCTTGCTATAGTTTCTTAACTACTCAGCAGTGACCAACGAATATATCCGTCAAGGGCGATCATGTAGCAGTGATGAAGGACAGATACACCAACATTCTTTTGCAGATATCGCCAAAAACTACTGCAAAAAAAAATTCACATAAAAAGGAATTATGTAACAATAAAAAAAAGACTTTTTTTACTAGACATAACTGTTTTCAAAATCTTTTACCGAAATGGTAATGAAAAATAATGCGTGGAAAAATACTTTAAAAAATTTCCCACGTTTATTCTCCACTACATAGGGATAGCACCATACCTGACTAACTTACTGCTGAAAGGTTAAGATGTCAAACTCTTGAAGCATCCTTACAGCATTGGCATTATTTTCATTAAAGAACTTGGCAAAAAAAAAGGTGCATTCAAGCACAGTCATGAGCATTGCTGCTGATCTGTGATAATATGAATTGTATTTCACATGCCATATGTAGTTTGTACTCTGGAATTGATCATAGAATGTGTGTATTAGACATATGCTGTGTATATAGCATATTCTATGTACGGTAGAGCATCGATTATCTTACCCCGATTAACCGTCACATTGGTTAACCGACCATTCTACAGCATTGCCACAATGAAATTTCAAAACATACTGAAGCTCCTTCAAAAAATGTACTATTTCTATGGTTGGTTACTTTTAATATTAATATACCATCATACTCAATTTTTGTACTTATTTCAAATTCATATTCATGAATACTTTGTTAAATATGAATACTTTAAAATTAAATATTTCATAAAAAGATTTTATGAAAAAGTTTCTATGGTTTTTTTTTAAATACAGCATTAAAAGTTGATTTTTTAAAAATATTATAGTGATGGGAAAAAAAATTATAAGTTAAATATGTGGACAGATTCAGATTAAAAAAAGTTATTTGTTTTACCAAGGTTACTAAAATTGAAGTTCATAATTAAATTATAATAGTTTTTTTCTTTTTACTCTTTCCGCCCTGTGAGCACTAAGAGGGCCTCTTAAAGCAGGCCCATTATGGGTTTGGCCAGGCCCACAATGGGGCGATTGGGTGGTGAGGGACAGGGCTTGACAAATCCAAATGGACCATCACCCAAAAAATTCCTGGGGATTCTTTGACCCAGTCCGGATTCGATCCCAGGTTTCCCAGAGTGGTAGGCTGCCACCTTGATTGCTCAGCCATCTGGCCGTCTAAATTATAGTGGTAGAAAATAATATAAAAGTATTTATATTATTTGTACTGTACAATTTCAAAACTATTTTATGTAATAATTCGACTCTGACTTAACGGCTATTTTGATATTATTGATAACAAAAGTTTAAAATCATTGATTTCCTTATCTGTCCAATATTTTTGTTTGACAGAGTTGAATTGTTTTGACTGTGTGGCATGAAAAATTTTGTCAAGATCCTTGTGAGAATGTGACACGAGTGAAAGAGGACCACTGAGTTATAACATTTGCATGTTGTTGGTGTCCAAGGTCCTAGAATATAACCTTGGTTGATGTCGACCAACATACACCATGTGTATGTTGTGATTGAATAAATCAAATTAGCAAGCAGTGACAGTAGTGAGACTTTATTAAACTAATTTTTTGCATTTTTTCGTGAAGGCATGAAATATTATTTTGTACCATAAATGGTACTGAAATATTATAATGTACTTAAAATGTACAAAAAATCTAAGTGTACTTTCAATGTACTCGAAAGGGCAAAATGTACCTGAAAAGTACAAATGTACTAGGAATGACAATGCTGCTGTTCTAGTCGGCAAATTTCGAATGTCCGCTAGTGATGTGACACTACAATATTTGGCTATGTCTTGGCTACTTTAATATTATTTTTGTTAAATTTTTGCGTGTTTTAGCTGGCAACATTGGCTCGACCATTGAAGAGAGGCCAGTATTTAAACGAGACTTAATTTTCTAATTATGAGTGGTTGTTTGTTTTGTGAGCAATAAAATAATTTTAAAATAATTTTTAATGATACAATAGCGACAATTATTATTTAAAAAAAAAATTTGTTAGGTTTAACATCGATGAAAATTCAACGCAAAGTTGGTTAATAGCAATATACTAATTATATGGGATATACTAATATACTATACTGATAATGTACTTTTTTCATTTTTTTCGGTTATCTGATTTTTTCAGTTATCCAACCAACCTGAGTCCCCAATTGAGTCAGATAATTGATGCTCTACTGTACATATATAGATATGGTTATGTACTGTACATACAATAGCATAACGAAGATATTTTTTTCTACTTCTTGCACTTTTCATTGTGATGTGTTTTGGAACTAAATTTTTCCCTGTGGAAATATCTTCTACAAGTCTGGAAATATCAGTGTACAAACTTTTGTAAAGTTTGGACTGATACATATTCCTTGATAGCATTGAATAGAGGTACTTTAACAATTTTACTTGGTGTAAATAAGAATTTTGTGTATTTGGAAGAGCCAGTACTACTTTTTAGTAGAACTGGCTCTTCCAAATACACAAAATTCTTATTTACACCAAGTAAAATTGTTAAAGTACCTCTATTCAATGCTATCAAGGAATATGTATCAGTCCAAACTTTACAAAAGTTTGTACACTGATATTTCCAGACTTGTAGAAGATATTTCCACAGGGAAAAATTTAGTTCCAAAACACATCACAATGAAAAGTGCAAGAAGTAGAAAAAAATATCTTCGTTATGCTATTGTATGTACAGTACATAACCATATCTATATATGTACAGTAGAGCATCAATTATCTGACTCAATTGGGGACTCAGGTTGGTTGGATAACTGAAAAAATCAGATAACCGAAAAAAATGAAAAAAGTACATTATCAGTATAGTATATTAGTATATCCCATATAATTAGTATATTGCTATTAACCAACTTTGCGTTGAATTTTCATCGATGTTAAACCTAACAAATTTTTTTTTTAAATAATAATTGTCGCTATTGTATCATTAAAAATTATTTTAAAATTATTTTATTGCTCACAAAACAAACAACCACTCATAATTAGAAAATTAAGTCTCGTTTAAATACTGGCCTCTCTTCAATGGTCGAGCCAATGTTGCCAGCTAAAACACGCAAAAATTTAACAAAAATAATATTAAAGTAGCCAAGACATAGCCAAATATTGTAGTGTCACATCACTAGCGGACATTCGAAATTTGCCGACTAGAACAGCAGCATTGTCATTCCTAGTACATTTGTACTTTTCAGGTACATTTTGCCCTTTCGAGTACATTGAAAGTACACTTAGATTTTTTGTACATTTTAAGTACATTATAATATTTCAGTACCATTTATGGTACAAAATAATATTTCATGCCTTCACGAAAAAATGCAAAAAATTAGTTTAATAAAGTCTCACTACTGTCACTGCTTGCTAATTTGATTTATTCAATCACAACATACACATGGTGTATGTTGGTCGACATCAACCAAGGTTATATTCTAGGACCTTGGACACCAACAACATGCAAATGTTATAACTCAGTGGTCCTCTTTCACTCGTGTCACATTCTCACAAGGATCTTGACAAAATTTTTCATGCCANTCTCCGTTGCGTGTCGCTTCGCGTTGAATTTTCGTCGATGTTAAGCCTAACAAAAACTATTGTATCGTTAAAAAGTATTTTTTTATTTTGTACAGACAAAATGAATATATTGAAAAATATAAAAACAATAAAAAATTATACTTCAGATGTTAATTTAGTATCAAAAACGTAAAATATTTGAGTAGCCCAAGACATAGCCAAAGATTGAAGCGCCACAGCACTGGCGAAAATTTAAATTTGTCGACTGGAATTCTTTCGGATGATTGACTTTCGGAAAATCGACACTCTACTGTATTTGATAGGCTTAACATGGAGGAAAATTCAACGCGAAGTAGGTTAACAGCAATATACTAATTACATGAGATATAATACACTAATAATGGATTTTTTCACACTTTTCGGTTATCCGACTTTTCAGTTATCCAACCAACCCCAGTCCCCAATTGAGTCGGATAATCGATGCTCTACTGTACTTAAAAAAATAAAAAATAAAAAGCACATTGAGATTTAGTAAGCTTATCTGGGTTTCCACAGGTCCTGAAATCTGGGAAAAACTCTTGAAATAAAGTCAAATGATCTGCCAAATTATCAGGCTCACTAACCCAATTACTTTTATAAACTGCCTGATAATTTGTAATTTACAAAGTTTACAGATAATCTGATTTTAAACTAATTGGGTTAGTGGAGTTTGTGTCTGTCTGTCTGTATGTATATATAAAGTTCTTGAATGTAAAAAATTTACTTAAGAATCTGAAAAAAACCAGGAATGTTCATATCTGGGAAAAGTCCTAGAACATTTATAAAGAAGCACTGTTCTTTAACATGCAAGGTGTATGCAAAAATTTAGGGAACATTCCTAAATTATTTTCAAACCTCAGCAAGGAACAATGTTATTAGATGTAGAGTGATTATCATTATATCTCATGTATGATGTCTGATACTACCAGGATACAGAATATTTATAGGATGCAAAATTTTCCTGAAAATTATTGCACACTAGCACACACAATAAAACAGTAATACAGGTAACCCCCGTATAACACGGCACTTTTATAGCACGGATTCACTCTGACACGGTTCGAGAAATGGGTAAAACCCTCGTACAACATGAAATGTAATAAATTTTTACATACTTAGGTACTAATAGTTCACAAAAATTATTATTTTCGTGAACTATTTGTACTTCAGTGCAGTGGTGATATTCGAAATATTTAACAAAGGGTTCGCTAACAGAAAATTTTTCCTTAACAATTTTTTTTTTTCGCTCAAATGGTGCATTAGCAACATTAGCGCAAAAAACTGACCTTAAGATACTTATATAAATAAAAAAGTTGCGTTCGCAAAATTAAGTCAGTTAAAATTTAACATTGTTTATGCCAGAACTATATTTTTTTNCTGTCCAATATTTTTGTTTGACAGAGTTGAATTGTTTTGACTGCGTGGCATGAAAAATTTTGTCAAGATCCTTGTGAGAATGTGACACGAGTGAAAGAGGACCACTGAGTTATAACATTTGCATGTTGTTGGTGTCCAAGGTCCTAGAATATAACCTTGGTTGATGTCGACCAACATACACCATGTGTATGTTGTGATTGAATAAATCAAATTAGCAAGCAGTGACAGTAGTGAGACTTTATTAAACTAATTTTTTGCATTTTTTCGTGAAGGCATGAAATATTATTTTGTACCATAAATGGTACTGAAATATTATAATGTACTTAAAATGTACAAAAAATCTAAGTGTACTTTCAATGTACTCGAAAGGGCAAAATGTACCTGAAAAGTACAAATGTACTAGGAATGACAATGCTGCTGTTCTAGTCGGCAAATTTCGAATGTCCGCTAGTGATGTGACACTACAATATTTGGCTATGTCTTGGCTACTTTAATATTATTTTTGTTAAATTTTTGCGTGTTTTAGCTGGCAACATTGGCTCGACCATTGAAGAGAGGCCAGTATTTAAACGAGACTTAATTTTCTAATTATGAGTGGTTGTTTGTTTTGTGAGCAATAAAATAATTTTAAAATAATTTTTAATGATACAATAGCGACAATTATTATTTAAAAAAAAAATTTGTTAGGTTTAACATCGATGAAAATTCAACGCAAAGTTGGTTAATAGCAATATACTAATTATATGGGATATACTAATATACTATACTGATAATGTACTTTTTTCATTTTTTTCGGTTATCTGATTTTTTCAGTTATCCAACCAACCTGAGTCCCCAATTGAGTCAGATAATTGATGCTCTACTGTACATATATAGATATGGTTATGTACTGTACATACAATAGCATAACGAAGATATTTTTTTCTACTTCTTGCACTTTTCATTGTGATGTGTTTTGGAACTAAATTTTTCCCTGTGGAAATATCTTCTACAAGTCTGGAAATATCAGTGTACAAACTTTTGTAAAGTTTGGACTGATACATATTCCTTGATAGCATTGAATAGAGGTACTTTAACAATTTTACTTGGTGTAAATAAGAATTTTGTGTATTTGGAAGAGCCAGTTCTACTAAAAAGTAGTACTGGCTCTTCCAAATACACAAAATTCTTATTTACACCAAGTAAAATTGTTAAAGTACCTCTATTGGTACCAAGTAAAATTGCTAAAGTACCTCTAAAGTATCTTGGAAGAGCCAGTACTACTAAAAAGTAGTACTGGCTGTTCCAAGAACTTTTTGTACTTAAAGAAAATTGAATACTATTCACCAAATCTACAGTAAAAGTACATTGACTAGGTAAAATAATAAGATTAAAATAATAAAAAATAAAATGATAAAATTACATTTTTATCATTGTTTTACCTTATCCAGTAGGTTTCTCAAATGGGATTCCGGTTGTTTTTGTAATCCTGGAAATTCTCATTCCAGGAAATCCCACAAATTTCTTAAAATTTCATTTTTTTCTTATTTTGTGTTAAGGTTGAGGAAATTTTGCAAATAGAAAGTATAATTAACTCATAAACTGTCAGAACACATTTGTATTTACTCTATTAATTTTAAACCTACTTATTAGTTTTTTAAATTTTTGCTTGTTATGGCATGTCACAAATGGTCAATAATCAATATGTAGCTTATTTGTGACAGGACTCTGAAAATTCTTTATCAGAACCTGTAATATCTGGAATAATTGTGCTTATGCTGTCTTAATTTTTAACCATGCCCAGTAGCTTCAATAACTGTAATGCCAGGTTGTGCAAATTGGGCAAGGATACAAATGAGTATGATGTTTTTCTTTATAAACCTGATTATTAAAGACAAATGAACTGCTGAATTATTGGTTCATAAGCTTGATGTTTCTATTAAAGAAGCCAAGGTAGACAAATCAAGACTACTAGAGGGCAAAAGAAGTATTACAATTTCGAAAACGAACTAGAAATCTTTGAGGCTACAGGTGAAAAACACATAACATCTGTCTTCTCTTAAATGCATTAATGACAATTCCACTCACATCAATTGAATCGGAAAGAGCATTCTCGGTAGCAGGACTTTTCATTACTAAAGTAAGAATCAAATTGAGTGATTGGAGTATTGACCATCTTTGCTTTTTAAAAACTTACTATAAAAATTTACAATACAGTGGTACCTCAGGATACGAACGCCCCAGCATACGAAATTTTCAGGATACGACATGAAATTCGAACATATTTTTGCTCCACGATACGAACAAAAACTCACCATACAACGTTACATTAGTTCGCAGTGCCATTTTTTATTCACTTCTGTTCATTGGTCTCAGTTCGCATGTTTGCTTCGTCGTGGAAGGATCTCGCTCGATAAAGGAAATCTTGAGGTATTATCAGAAAGTGACTGATTTTATTGAAAAGAAACATCCCGAAAAGGTTCACACTGGCCGTATTGCT
>NW_019384510.1:703993-710863 GCF_000671375.1 Centruroides sculpturatus
AGGGTGCGACTATGCAGACGCGAATTTAGAGCGAGCGAGAGGTTGCGAGCGATTTAGTTTTCGCAAAGGAAAACCATGCACAAACGAGAAGCGAGAAATAACGCTGGCGAGAGCGAATTTCTGATTCTCGCACATATCTGACAGGTTTTGATATTTATCGCGTCTCGCCTCTTCTCGCCACATATTCTCGCTCGCTCGGAAAATTCGCTCGCTCGCGTCTGCATAGTCGCACCCTAACCCTCCTTTTCGTACTAGTTCTTTGATTCGCATAACACGGCAATTTTTTGGAACGTAACTACCATGTTATACGGGGGTTACCTGTAATATTAATTCATTTGTAAATAATGTAGTTTGGAAAATTCAAATTAAATTATACAAGTAAATATGTAGGCCTAATATATAATTTGCTGAGCAACACTTCAATTTTTATGTTAATTTATTAAAAATTAACATCAAGCATTCTTTTAACTTCAAAACTTTTAATTTAATAGATAATATAGGATAGCATATACAATTATAAACTTGATGTAATAAATTGATTAGTGGAAATAAAATTGAAGTTGTTATTAATGCCACATTGGTGACAATTTCTATTTGATCTAGTTTTTGGCACAGGGCACTAATTAAAGAACCTTGATATCCAAAGATGCAAAATTTCTTTATAATGATAATAGTCATATAGTTTTTCTGAAAAATTTTTAAGAAATATACACACTTTTGTTTTGATAAAAAGATACTTTTAGTTTTTGACTGACTTTTTCATTGTTATTTTATTTTTTGAAGATGTGGCCATTTTTTTTAATTAAAAGTTGCTATAAAGTAAAAAATATTAACTTCAAAATATATTTACAAAAATATGAAAAATAAAAGAAAAGATATTTAGAAAATGATGATAAAACATTTATTTAGCTATTTAATCAAGACAGTTTAGAACAGTGTTTCTCAATGGGGGCGATATCGCCCCCATATAGGCGTTTTTCCATGTTGAGGGGCGATTAGTAACAATTTATATTTTGGGGGCGAAAAACAATTTTCTGGGCAATATAGTAAAACATTATATTAAGAATAATTAGATATTTTATCATTATATCGTACAATAATTAAACAAATAACATTATACTAGTCAATAGTCTACTCAATGCAGTACAAATTTGGCGTTAGTCTTAGTCCTCGGCATCAGAATTTTGAAGTGAAGGGGGCAATAATAGGTAACGGTTTTATTGAAGGGGTCGATACTACATTGAAGGGGGCGACGATTCGTTAGAGGTTGAGAAGCACTGGTTTAGAAGAATATTTTAAATAGTTTTAGTTTGTAAATTTTTCATGAGGAGAATGGGTGAATATTTTATTTTGTTAATAATTCAAGCCGACACAAAGTTCACCCATTAAATAGTATTTAAAAGAATTTTGAAATAAAAATGTATTTCTTTTAAGCTCTGTTTTGGTTTCAGTTTTTTGTAAAACTCAAAACAATAGTTCAGTAAATAAAACCAGTTTATCCTTATAGTTGTGCTTAGTGTTGCCACCTTTTCAAAATTGCTGACCCGGACGGCAGGTCAGGTTTGTTCGAACAGAAGTTCTTGACGCATGCGCAATGTCATTTTACAATGCGAAGAATAACATGCTAAATCAGTTACAGTTAGGGACTAGGGACTTGCGTAGGAGTAATGTAAGTAACCCTAAATTAGGAAAGAACAAGTACTGATGACTTAGCTCTATTGGATATTGGAGACATGTACAATCGTACATGCAAAAAAAAGAAAGGAAAAAAAAAAAGTTGACAGGTTGCGCGCTACGTGTCGGCATAAACAGACCCAACATGGCAGAATTGCAGATGAGTTTCAGTGAGTGTGAGTTCTTTTGCTGTTAAAATAGTGTAAATTTGTAAAAATATTTGCAAGAACTTTGTTTCATTGTAATTTCACAATTTCTACGAAATTCCCGGACAAAATTAATGGTTCACCTGGACAGCGAGTCAATTCCCGGACTGTCCAGGTGAAAACCAGAGGGGTGGTAACACTAGTTGTGCTAAACCAAAATTTTGTTATCAATATTTGGCTCGATACTGAGATTTCTTCAGAATATCAATAACTGGTAAATTTTGATAAATATCAAAAATTACTCAATATCAATATTCTAGGTAATTATGGAAACCAATTAAAATACCAACTTATGACAATGACAAATATCAGTAATTCTATGTTTGTTAATTATAATAATCATTAACTCTACTTGTTTCAACATAATTTTTCCAGCTGTCAGAAAATTGCACTAGTGTGTTTATAATTATGCAGGGAGTTGTTGCAGTTCTCACAATTAGTGCTGTACTGACAACCAATTTATTACACATTTTACAACAAGTGTTTACAATATTGATATCAAGAATGTAAAACATTTCTTGGTTATCAGCCTAGCTCTAATCCTTACTGCAAGCACATAACTATATAAGTAGGCAGCAATGTAACAAGTAATTGAATGCAAATTAAACATTGAAATTTCATTTTTAAAACACAAGATTCCTGCATTTTAGCAAATTTCCTCATTTAATGTTCTTAGGCTTAGTTGATACACTCTTACATTTTATTGCAATGTTTTTGTGGCTATAGAGTCCGAGTGCAAGTTACTCGCGTGCAGCCCTGGTGGCAAATATTTACATAAAACATAGGAGTTCTCTAAAGAATGCATGTGTGTTGTATCTGAGACATTTAAAAAACGATACCTAGTACAGTAAATTGCTTATTGTTTTTTAATTTTTGTTCTATAAGTGCAATGTAGTGTAATAATGATCACTTGGCACTATTCAATTCTTTATTTCACTTTTCATTGAATAAGCAGGCAGCTGACTATAAAATCTACTGATCAGTAACAGAGAGACAACTGATTGTAAATTGGATCAGTAGTTATTTTTCTTTGCTGGAGATTCTTACAATCTGTGTTTTTCCATCGCAACTTACGATAGATGCAATGGAAGAACACAGATCATAAGGATCTCCGGCAAAGAAAAATAACTACTGATCCAATTTACAATCAGTTGTCTCTCTGTTACTGATCGGTAGATTTTATAGTCAGCTGCCTGCTTATTCAGTGAAAAGTGAAATAAAGAAGTGAATAGTGCAAAGTGATCGTTATTATGCTACATTGCACTTATAGAACAAATATAAAAAATACGACATGGTTTCAAAACATGGTAGTTTTTTACTTTGTATTTGAGTTATAATATTAAACATGGATAAATCAAATGTAAATTGTTCTGTGTTTGGATGTTCTAATACACTAGCAAACACTCAACATGTAACACCGAAAGTTTCATTTTATTGTTTACCGGTACGTCCACACCTTAAACAGAGACCCTAATTTGGATAAATTTTGCTAAAAGACAAAAGTAAGATATACAAAATTTATTGTTAATTTTTAAAAACTTGACATGAATAATTTTCTAAAAATATTCTTGTAAATTTAGTAAAAACAGATCACAGTGGCTACCCTCTAAATCAGCAAGGATATGTAGTATGCATTTTATAGATAGGGAAAAAAAGTGAAGATCCAAGATGTCCAAATTATAATCCAACAATCTATCCTCAAAAAAGAAGCAAAGAAGAAAATTGTTGACATGAACAGTCAATGAAGAGATATAAACACCTAATGAACAGAAGGAACATTTTATTTGAAGAAGCAGCAGGAAGACACTTTGATGTAGCAATTGAAGACAATTTTTTAGACCCTAAAGAAAAACAAAAACGTGACTTTGGAACTCAAACAGAGGTTACAAACGAACGGTTTGGAGATGTAAGAATTTTTATTTGCATGACTAGTAACAATGTTTCTGAAACTCAAGTTTCCCATGTTAAAATGATTTCAAAAGAATGTGGAGAAAAGTATAGGTCAAAAGAATGTGGAGAAAAGTATAGGTCATGTCATTTTAGTGGTGTAGCAAATTTTCATGATGATCAATCTTTAAAAGATCTAACATCGGATTCGATATTTTCAATTTTTAGACATGCTTCCAAACAGTCCTGTTACAGTTTATGAATTGTCTTGGGAAAATAAGTTACTAATTTTTCTAATGAAGTTAAAGTTGGGTTTGTGCTATTCAGCATTAGGTGCACTGTTTGGAATTCATAGAACCACCATTAAAACATTTTTTACAAATTTTAGAAATTATTTTTATTGCAGCACAAGATTGGCCAACAGAATTATTTATTAAGGCTACAATACCTCAATCATTTAAAGAAAATTATCTTGAACAAGAGTAATCATTGACTGTACAGAAATTAAAACTGAGAAGCCATCATCAGTTCAACATCAAATTCAGTTTTATTCCTACTATAAATCTGCTTATACTATAAAATATTTAATTGGAATTGCTCCATCAGGACATAACTTTTCTTTCTAGTGAGTATGGAGGAAGAAGTACAGATTTGTTTATGACAAATGATTGTGGTATTCTGCAAAAACTGGAGAAGGGAGATATTGTTATAGCTTATAGAGGGTTTCCTCAAATTAAATTGGCTGTCGAAAATAAAAATTCTATTTTAATTATGCCTCCTTTTTCAAAACTAAATTAAAAGCAGTTTAGTGGTAATGAAATGGATGAAACGTATAAAATTGCTCGTGTAAAATTCACGTTGAGAGAGCCATTGGTATTGATAGAATTAAAATTTTTGAATCATTGAACTGTAGATTACCCATTTCACTTCTTCCATATATGTAGATAAAATAATGTTTGTTTGTGTGGTATTAGCAAATCTGCAGCCACCAATTATAAATGAGTGAAAATTTTTTTATTGTGAAAACACTAAAACTATTTACTTAAATACTATTTACAATCACAGGTAAATAATAACTAAAGTAGAACATTTGCATCTTCTCTAATAGTGAATAAATGAATGTCTCATTTTTTTTCACTTTAAGTATTACATTTTGTACATCACTATAGATAAATAAATAAGAAAATTTAATATTTGTTACATATAAAGCTAATTGAATTTGTGTATAATACCTGCTATTTTCTTTTAAATAAAGTTTAGAATTNGTTTAATTCTTCTCAGTACATACAGACTCTAAAACACCTCTGACATTGAGTTTGACATGTTAGAGGCAGCCTGGCACCAATAATCTTGCAACATGACAATGCTGGTCCACACATCTTGCACGCAACTAGAGAGGCTATGCGAAACCTGAAGTTTGAACCGATTCTACACCCTCCTTATTCCCCCGATCTTGCACCTTGTGATTTTTATTTGTTTCCTCTACTTAAGAGAGACCTCAAGGGTAATCTTTACACCTCAGACGATGAGGTGAAGGCAGCTGTCAAGTCCTGGATTCGAGAAAAGTCAGAAGAATTTTTCAGTGACATAATGAAAAAACTTCTTACACGTTGAGAGAAATGTGTTAATCATTATTAAGGCTATGTTGAAAAATAAATATATGATTTTGAAGCTTAAGAATTGTACTTTAATGTACTTTTTGCCCGATCTTGCTATTTGTTTTTGTTTGTGTTCTACAAGCTTGAGTGCATTACTTTTCAGCCTGCCCTCGTATTATCTATTAGTGTACTTATATTTTAGTTTTTAATCTTTAATTTTTGTATAATACATATTGATATTATTTTATGTTTGTTATAGTTTTCTTGTATGTCTCATGTATTGTTAATTATAGAATACTTTTGAACTTATGCTATTGCTCAGTTTGATTCAAAAGTTTATAAGCACATATAGTGGTTCTATTCAAATTATCATAATATTGATAATTTGAATTGATCTGAAGATGGGATGATAACATCCCAAAAACAAAGGAGTCAAAATGTTTAATTTGATTTAATTGTTTCAAGGTTTTTCCTTTCTAATGTTTTCTACCTTTGTGTTTAAAATTTTGAGTAATACATTAAAGCCGTGGTTCTCAATCCATGGTCCGTGGAACACAGGTGCTCCATGAAGTCATTTCAAGTGTTCTGCAAAAAAATCAAATATACAATTAAAAATTGTTGCAAATGAAAAATCGATACAATGTAAAATAATTTTTCTATGGGAATGTAATTAGCAAATGCCATGTCATATACTAGGCTGAATGTGCTTTTGATTTCAAAAAGGTTCACCACCCCCTGCTTTAAAGCTGATGGATGTATTGTAAGTGTTCCATGGAAAAAAATGGCAAAGTTTAGTGTTCCCCGACTTCAAAAAGATTGAGAACCACAGCATTAAAGTATTGTTAGTTTTGTTTTACAGTAGAGCATCGATTATCCGACCCCCGATTAACTGTCACCTCAGTTAACCGACCGCGTTCTAGTCGGCAAATTCAAATGTCCGCTAGTGATGTGACGCTACAATATTTGGCTATGTCTTGGCTACTTTAATATTATTTTTACGTGTTTTAGTTGGCAACACTGGATCAACCATGAAAGGGAGCCAGTATTTAAACGAGGCTTGATTTTCTAATTTTTAACGATACAATAGCGACGATTATTATTTTTAAAAAATACAGTAGAGCGTCGATTTTCCGAATCAATTGGGGACTGGGATTGTCCGGATAACTGATTTACGTACGAAAAAATAGTTTAACGTATCCGATGTCGAAATTTTTCTCCGTTGCGTGTCGCTTCGCGCTGAATTTTCATCGATGTTAAGCCTAACAATCTAAGAAAGACTATTGTATCGTTAAAAATTATTTTTTTATTTTGTACAAACGAAATAAATATATTGAAAAATATAAAAACAATAAAAAATTATACTTCAGATGTTAATTTAGTATCAAAAACGTAAAATATTTGAGTAGCCCAAGACATAGACAAAGATTGAAGCGCCACAGCACTGGCGAAAATTTAAATTTGCCGACTGGAATTCTTTCGGATGATTGACTTTCGGAAAATCGACG
>NW_019384510.1:715001-727853 GCF_000671375.1 Centruroides sculpturatus
AAACAGAGGCTACAAACGAACAGTTTGGAGATGTAAGAATTTTTATTTGCATGACTAGTAACAATGTTTCTGAAACTCAAGTTTCCCATGTTAAAATGATTTCAAAAGAATGTGGCGAAAATCATAGGTCATGTCATTTTAGTGGTGTAGCAAATTTTCATGATGATCAATCTTTAAAAGATCTAACATCAGTAGGATTCGATGTTTTTAATTTACTTTTAGACATGCTTCCAAACAGTCCTGTTAGAGTTTATGAATTGTCTTGGGAAAATAAGTTACTAATTTTTCTAATGAAGTTAAAGTTGGGTTTGTGCTATTCAGCATTAGGTGCATTATTTGGAATTCATAGAACCACCATTAAAACATATTTTTTACAAATTTTAGAAATTATTTTTATTGCAACACAAGATTGGATTATTTGGCCAACAAAATTATCTATTAAGGCTACATTACCTCAATCATTTAAAGAAAATTATCCTGAAACAAGAGTAATCATTGACTGTACAGAAATTAAAACTGAGAAGCCATCATCAGTTCAACATCAAATTCAGTTTTATTCCTACTATAAATCTGCTTATACTATAAAATATTTAATTGGAATTGCTCCATCAGGACATAACTTTTCTTTCTAGTGAGTATGGAGGAAGAAGTACAGATTTGTTTATGACAAATGATTGTGGTATTCTGCAAAAACTGGAGAAGGGAGATATTGTTATAGCTTATAGAGGGTTTCCTCAAATTAAATTGGCTGTCGAAAATAAAAATTCTATTTTAATTATGCCTCCTTTTTCAAAACTAAATTAAAAGCAGTTTAGTGGTAATGAAATGGATGAAACGTATAAAATTGCTCGTGTAAAATTCACGTTGAGAGAGCCATTGGTATTGATAGAATTAAAATTTTTGAATCATTGAACTGTAGATTACCCATTTCACTTCTTCCATATATGTAGATAAAATAATGTTTGTTTGTGTGGTATTAGCAAATCTGCAGCCACCAATTATAAATGAGTGAAAATTTTTTTATTGTGAAAACACTAAAACTATTTACTTAAATACTATTTACAATCACAGGTAAATAATAACTAAAGTAGAACATTTGCATCTTCTCTAATAGTGAATAAATGAATGTCTCATTTTTTTTCACTTTAAGTATTACATTTTGTACATCATTTATATTATATTTATTCATTTATATTATCATTTTGTACACCTTATTTATAGGTGAATAAATAAGAAAACTGAATATATAGATAAATAAATAAGAAAACTGAAAAATATTGAAACTGAATACTTTATATTACATATAAAGCTAATTGGATTTGATGTATAATATATGCTATTCTCTTTTAAATAAAGTTTAGAATTTTTAAACTAAATATTTTACAAATATCTTATTTGTTTTGAAATCAACAATTTTTTTTTTATCTTTACACGTGTAAGGGCATTTCATTTTGAGTAAGTTTATTTTATTTCCTTGTTTGCATATACCATCAGGGCTTGCACAAATCCAGGGAGCTTCATTACAAATGGATCCTGCATCGCTTATTCTAATATTTTTTTTAAGCGAAAATGAATTTTTTGCAATTTGCTCCAATTTAATTCTGTAATCAGTTGCAATTGTTCCTTTAAATGTATTATTTAAAAATCTAAAACCCAATTTTTCAAAATTGGTTTTTCTTGTTTTTATAGAATGAGCCATAGAGATGCTTAATCTGTATCATATGTAAGTGAACCAGTCTGGACATGTGCTGTTTTCTTGTGAGAAATGCTATTTGAATAAGTTTTTGAAGTGTGGCAATCACATTGTTATAAAATGTTAACAATTTTTCTGAAATGTTAACATTTGTAAATGGATTAAGTTTTTTTAGTTTTATTTTTGTAGGAAGGTTTTCAATATTTTTATAACAATCATTCATACATTTACTTTCAAATAATGGTGTAATTAAAGATTTTAAATATAATTTTTGACATTGTTCGAGAACTGTGTCGATTAAATCAGACAGCAGCACTTGACATTGTGCTTCATCATCAAATTCGGTTCTTAACATTGAAGAAAGAGCACAATTAATGTGTTTTACTTTTTGATATAATGAAAATGGTGCATTTGATGATAAGGATGCTGGTATTTTTTTTTTTTTGGAGTTACATAATTACTAAGGCGACATCCACCTGATGTGTATATCTTCTTATGTTGTGGAATTCCCCATTGTTGTTTTCCACTGGTAACACTTACGTTTTTATAATTGTTTAATGCAAAAATTGTTGCTGCTACATGTTTACACTAACCATGGATACCTCCCTTGCACTTACCTGTTGCTGTAATTATTTTTCTATCTGCTGATAACTGAAAATTAATTTGTATTAAAAATAATTCACAAAATATGATATGAAATATTTTTATTAAAGAAAAATTCAACAGTATATAGCTTAATAAAAGCAGTGATATACAATGTTGTTTTGTTGTCATGCAAATCATCCTGTTTGTTCATTGCAGAGAAGTTATGCTGACATCTAAAATTATTTAAATGTGCAAATTAGCAATTTAAATGTAAAAAATATCTTAATACAAATATAATATGATTTCTCATTAATTTTTATTTGGGGTAGGCAAGTAGCTGTAACTGTACTTCCTCCATCATTTTTGATTTCTTTGATTGCAGCTATATGCTTAGCCTTTGCGAGTAAAATTCCTTTCTTCCATCTTGAAGGTGTAAAAAAGTTGTCAGTATGGACTGGTTGAAAGCCAGATGTTACAATTATATTAAGCATTATTGACTAAAAGAGAAAAATTACATTCCAGTTAATGAAAGTTCTGTTTTTTAATTGTATATTTTATTAAAACATTTAAAATTTTGTAAAAATTTTCAATTTAAACTTACCAATTAGTTGATTTTCTGTAACAAGAAACTTTCTTTCTTTGTTAATTAAGGGTTCAAATGAAGAAGAAACCCTTTGGATTTTTCTCCTGTATTATATAAATATTTTCCACCAGGGCGGTGCGTGAGTAACTTCACTCAGACTCTATTGCCATATTATTTTTTTCTACTGTAAATGTTTTCAGAACTTTAATTTCTCCTAAACCTTGTTTGTGTAATTGGAGATATTTTGCATCTTTGTGATATCGGAGAAATGATAATTCTGCACTAATAATATCTGCTAATGCAGTATGGATAACTAATATATCAAACCAAAATTTATAAATGTTTTATGATAGGTATTCAAAAATCAGGATATTGATATCAATACTTGAAACTCAATATGTAGGTATGTTGAAGGAATATATCAAGGAAATATTGCTATAAAAACTTTAGTTTAGCACAGTCCTAGTATCCGCATTTAATTTTTTCACTAGATTTATTCCTTTACAAAATACAGTAGATATGAATTGAAAAATGTTAACATGCCAAACAAAAATTAGTTTATAACACATGCTCTATATTCTGTCATATAAGTTTAACATCACATTCCAGCAAACCAGAGGTACCACCATTATTTCTCTCTTGCTTTGAAGATTTAATCAAGAATTCTAAACATTTTTGACTTAAAAGGATTCACTGAAATCTGCTTATAAGCTGATAGTAGTTATATATTTCGTTATGCTTGTTTACTTAATTTGATTTTAATATACTAATATATACATCATAATACATAAAATACAAAATCATACATATATATCATAATACATATGTTCTAATATAATTTAAATTTGAACATGTTATTTGAAAAGCCATTGATTTGAACGTCTTTAACCTGATGATGGCCCATGGAATGGATTGAAAACGTTTGTTTAGCTGAATAAATGAGCTTTCTCAATATTAAGGTGTGTTGACTTTATAAAGTTATATACAGTAGACCCCCCTATAACGCGAGTTCCTATAACGTAGATTCCTATAATGCGGTGAAAAAGTTGCGACAATATTCATATAAAGACGCTAAAAGGGAAGCATAAAACGTGGTAAAACGTCATCGCGGACGAGCAGCCGAACTATTTTCCGCTGTCCAGTGCCACGCCACGGAGAGTTTAGGCGGGTAAATTGAGTTTACTATCGTCTGTACAGTATGTAAATTAGGTACCGTAAGTCTAATACAGTACTGTAATTTTATACATTTCTTGTGAAAGAAACATTTCTTATTCAATGGCCATAAAAATTATTTATATTAATGATGTCTCCAAAGTTCAACGAAGTTTTCGCAGAAAAATAACATCAGAAGTCGCGGCCGCAGTTTGGTGCGCTGGTCCGCGACGAAAACAAGCTTAAGCAATGGCGACGTCGAACGGTGCACACTCGGTAAGTAATCCTACAATTTTTTGTTTATAGCATAGTTTATACGGATTATTCCCAAAAAATTATACGTGTTTTGGAAATGTTAAGTCGAATTAGTCTAGAATTGATTAATTTTATGGAATAAAATGTTTCAAACAGCCGTAGTCCGTAAACTTCACACGTCGGGCTGTGATTGGCTCACATATTTAAGGATTCCTACAATGCAAAATTCGTATAGCAAGGAATGTATCTCCGCGTTATAGGGGGGTCTACTGTATTTGTTAAATACTTGCCTAATTATTTTTGTGTATTTAGTGTTTGAGATGAAAATGATTCCTATTCTGGATAGGTAGCTCATCTAGTTCTGTTAGTGTGGTTCTGTTTTACCTTATAAAATTTTTGATGACTTTACAAATGACATAACATGGGGTGTTTATATTAGTGTTATGGGGTGTTACACAGGATGGGATGTTCTTTATACAACATTACATAACTATGCAATGCCTGAGGTTATTGATGATTTTTTTGTAGGAAAGTAAAGAACTAATTAAAACTACGTACCATACACACAGTCTTTCAGCAAATATGCATTTTAATTAACATTCTGTAAAGATTGCTGCTTAATGAAGGCTTCTAAAAGAACCCGAAAATGTTCCATTTGTACAGTAATACCATGACTTACACTACCCTGACTTACGCGAACCCGGAGTTAAGCGATTTTCAAATCTCGCCGGTTCGTCTCTTGTTTGAGTGCCACGCAACTCTTGATTACTCACTCCCCCCACGCTATTATTCAGCTTACATGTTCATATGTGTCATGCGGAATCGACACATAGCTACAATTTATTTTGTGTTATTTATTTCTGTGTTTGTTTTATCTACGGAGAATTGAGAGACTCTACTATGTCATCCAAACGAAGTAGAACTGATTCTTCTGCATCAAACAAGAAAAGAAAAACTTTATCTTTGGAATGTAAAGTTAACGTTATTAAAGACTTTGATACAAAAATGAAAATTTGTGAATTGGCAAAGAAGTTTGATCTACCGNAACACTCTACTATGTCATCCAAACGAAGTAGAACTGATTCTTCTGCATCAAACAAGAAAAGAAAAACTTTATCTTTGGAATGTAAAGTTAACGTTATTAAAGACTTTGATACAAAAATGAAAATTTGTGAATTGGCAAAGAAGTTTGATCTACCGGAATCAACAGTCAGAACAATTATAAAAGATAAGAATAAATTCTCAAAGCTGCGAAAAATGCTTAATCTTTAAATTCAAGCATCATTCATAAACGTCACGGTACTATTGCTGAGATGGAAATAATGTTAAAATTATGGGGTGATAATCAAGTAATTGTGAAAAATTGTATAATAATATAATATGTTATATATATGTATTATCTAAGATTTTATTAAACATTTTTTTCTAAATTATTGTTTTCTTTAGTCTCCGGCCCCAATTAAAAATTATTTATATGTATTTATATGCGAAATTATACCCCTACTTATGCGAATTCGACTTGCACAGTTATCTCTCGGTCCCACCTATCGCGTAAGTTCGGGATATTACTATATTTCATTTAAATACATATCATTTGCTGGAAGATTGTGTGTATGGTATGTAGTTTTAATTTGTATATGTTCAAGCTTTGGGAGATTTTTATGTCAAATAAAGTAAAGAACTTTACTATTTCTCTACATTTTGTTTTGTTAAGCAACTGCTGAAAAAGAATTTTTACTGAATAAAGATGCATTCACAATAAACATATTGGAAAAAAAGCATTCGTTGTAAGATGTTTATTATAGAAGTACAGTACATAAAGGATCATATTGTTTATGCTGGGATATCACAAACATCATTGTAACAAAGGAATTGTTGACGTCAGCTCATTTTGCAAGGCAGAGGTACTGTACTGCACATATTTAGATGGGCAGAAAGCAAATGAAAAGTGAAGGAAAAGGCAAAAAAGAGAAAGTCACAAGAAGCAGAAATTTCTTCAGCAAATTTCAATTTGTAGAATAAAAAAAAAGAGGAGACTGCTAGAATTATATATCAGAATGTTTTATGATGATTTAGAGGAATTTGCTTTGAAGACAGAAGTAGCAAGAAAAATAGAGTACTGGATATTGTAAAATAAAACAGTTCAAGAAAAGCTACAAAAGATAAAAAAGCAGAAGTTGAGAAACAATAGTTGAAAAGTAAAAGGCTTCCTTGTTAGTTGTACACAAGTAACTATCAAATAATTGTGTGTACATATACTATTTATGTTGAGTATGTGTAAATATAAATGTTCATTGATACCATTATTTGATTTCATTTAACCATGTTATGTATCATCATGAAATTTTGAAACACGATCCTTGAAAAATTGTAGAAAAGTCCTTGAATTAAATTTTGCCAAAGATGTGGGAACTCTGATAATTCAAGTGTTTGTAGTTTGTATAAACTATGAAAGTTTGAAATATGAATGTTTCTTCCGAAGGTACCAAAAATATCTCAATGACACAAAAATATTGCTAAATTTAAAGAAACAACACACTCAGAATACTAAAAATATGGAAGAAACTGTTTGCTTATGTTAATTTAATTTTCTGTTGGATCTTTTGGTACGATGAGCCTGTTTCTCAAAAGATATCTTTTAGTACCTAAGTTACTATAAGTATTGTAACTTAGGTACTAAGAGTATGTGTGTAAATAAAATTGTAAGATAAACTATAAAATCTATTATAGATATATTGCTATACATATATAAAACTCAAACTTTGCTAAAAAATTATTATAAATAGATTTTTCATTATTAATTAATATGCTTAACTATTTAATTTGAAATAAAAAAATTACATTTTTAATGATTATCAAATTTTTAACACATTTTAAGTACAGGTATACCTCGACTTACGTCGTTCCCGATTATACGTCGTTTGTCAAAAAAGTATATGGAAAAATAAAAATCAAGTTTAATTCATTTTATTCGACTTTACGTCTGTCCGCCACAAATATTGAAGTCGTAATATCACTAGAAAAGCGTTTAAAGCACATAAAATCATATTAAACAACAGTTTTATATTTTGACAACAGTTTTATATTTTGAAACTTTCGAACAGCTTGTTATGAGTAGGAGAGCTTTGAAGCTCTCCTACTCATAACTGAAAACAATTACTTTTAGTTTAATGGCACGATATATAAACAGACACAAGATGTACCAATGTGGTCTTCACTGTCATCAGTGTTAGCAGAACTCATTATGTGCAACATAGAACAGCATATTTTTAATGCCCCTCTGACCATCCAATACCCAATAATTATTTATGTTATGTAGATGACGTACTACTCGTCTGGGAAGGTTCCACAGACAATTTAGAACAGTTCATTCAAATGTTCATTCATCTGTTTATCCATCTATCAATTTCACTTTATAAGAAGAATTAAATGCCAGAATTTCTTTCTTAGACCTAGATATCCAAAAATCTCCTGAGTTTTTGTTTTCTGTTTATCATAAAAACAACATACCGCAAATTATTCCTGTAACGGCATTTCAACCCAAAAACTACATGAACTCTGTTATAACTTTTCTCATGCGGAGAGCTTTCCTCCTCCCCTCAAACCAAGTGTTGGTAGAAGAAGAATTACAGCTTATTAGTAGAGCGATGCAAGAAGCTGGTTACTCCCAGTCAAAATTTTATTATCTCTGGAATTGTGTTAAAAATAAACTATTTCCTCAAACTTTTCTCACTAATAAAGAGGAGCTAAAAATAGCACCCCTTGTTACTGTTTTTAGGTCCTGTATCTCTTAAAATAGTACGTCTTTTTAAAACAGATGGTTTTATTTTACCGCTAACTACACAACCAACACTAAGAAGTAAATGATATGTAACGATAGAGACATCTTTAAATTGTATGAAAAATCAGGAGTTTATCAAATTCTGTTAAAGCATGATCAATCAGGAGAGGAAACTACCTATATAAGAGCCACGGCCAGAATGCAAATATCTCGCATTACAGAACATCAAGAGGACATCCTAAATAATAGACCATCAACGGAATTGGCAAAAAAAGTGCTTGATCAGGAATATCAGCTGATCTGACAAAACTATTAAAAGGATGCAACATTCAAAAGAACTTTTTATTTGGGAGAACCTATATATATTGACTCTTACACTGAGCAATGCAACAACTCTAGAAATTCCACAAATATGGACAACACTATTTAAACATTATAATCTGCATTTCTAGATCTTCAGCATTGCTTAGTGCTTATTGTTTGTGAATACTACATCATTCATACTGCTGTGCAAAAAATATTTTCAAACTATATTCCAATTTTCAATTTAAATTTGTCTTCTATCTAGCTTATTCATTAAGATCAACAAGCTGTTCGAAAGTTTCAAAATATAAAACTGTTGTATTTGATTTACACCTGAAGATGGTAACTATAAGTTATCAAAAGTGCTTGTGAATTTATCCAAACTCTAAACAGTCACCGTCCGTAACGCCAGAACACATAAATGTAACCTTTGAAATTGGATTCTTGAATCTGCTTGAAAATTTAGTTATTTTGTGAACATATGATGAGTGTTTAGTCAATGAACAAAGACAAATACAGGTATACCTCGCCTTACGTTGGTAATTGGTTCCAGGAGAGGCGATGTAAGTTGAATTTACTTGTCTCCGAATCTATTTGTCACTAGACTAAAAACATAAATTATCATTCCTGGTTCTGTATTTTATTTATTAATGCATTTTTAATAATATATGGTTAATAAGGATCTATTTTAAGCTTACAAACAAATAAATTTTAGTTTTTAATATACTACAGAATTAATCTAAATTTACGAATGCATGTACTGTAAATACAGTACATACTTGTAAATGTATATACAGTATTTTAATATGATTTTATGTGCTTTAAACATTTTTCTAGTGATATTACAACTTCAATATTTGTGGCTGACAGACGTAAAGTCGAATAAAATGACTTAAACTTGATTTTTATTTTTCCATATGCTTTTTTGACAAACGACGTATAATCGGGAATGACGTAACTCAAAACGACATAAGTCAAGGTATACCTGTATAGTAATATACAGTGGTTTGTTTGAAAAACCATACAACAGTTTTCTGGAAATGATTCATTAATTGTTTTTGCCTGTAGATGAGCATTTAAGATATCCAAGGATGTTACCACACAAAAATTGAAGCCATTGAAGGAGAAATTAGGTCTTATTGTATTAAGCTTGAATAACTGATTATAAATATATACAGTGTGTGGTGTAAAGAGTGGATAATTTGTTACTTGCAGATAGGGGACATCTGACTGTTCAGAAAATTAAACATTGTGTTTAGTAAAAGTGTCATAGTTTTCAAGTTATTGGACATTTTCTAGTTTTTTGGAAAATGGACTCCCTCTTTCACATTTTTCAATGTCATGGTCACAAATCAAGGATTTTTCCCAGTCTGTTTTTGAATACTAGTCTTAGATACATGTTCTATCAAATGTAAACTGTCATTTTAGTGTCATAGACTTGGTTTTTTTTAGAACAAAAAATAATTCAAAATTTTTGTTTAGTTTTTTTTGGTGTAAAAAAACAAAACAAAAATTTTGAATTACTTGTGAAATATGTGTGAACAAGGTTTGGAAAAATATGTGATCACATGCGACACTAAGATGCTAGCAGAACAAGTGCTAAACACAGACTGATGTAACGTGCACACAATTTGGGACTTTCTCTCTCCTCATCACTTGTTACGCAAAACATTGCTCATTAAGTGAGGCAAATTTTTACAATTTGTTTTGCTCATTATGTGAAACACTCGTTATGCGAGGTTCCACTGTACTTTTTTGAACCAGTAAATTTTTAAAATTGACATTAAACCACTATGCAATGCTTTATAAAAATTCTAAATAAAACATTCAAACTAAAATAATAAAGTTTTTACCTTTTACGACAGTGAGATATCAGTTTTTTTTTTAACTAATTACAGACTTGATTGAATCTTATTTTCATAAACAGGATAAAATATTTATCAAAATAAGATCTTTATTGTTCTGTTATGTTTTAATTCTGATAAATTTGTTTAAACTGAATTAAATGTTTTAAAATAAATTTTTTATTTTTCTCACTTCTGAAGACTGATTCATATTTAAGAGGGATAGTACTTTTTTTAAGTTGCTCTGTCGAACCATCCTGATGTTTTAGTAAAACTTTTTACTTTTTTATTTTATTTTATTTAAAAAACTTTTTGGTTTTTAAATTAAACACATTGCATATTGTAATCTGAACTTGTGATTTGTTAGAAAATATTCATTTTGTGTTGATGAGGATTGTAAATTTCAATGGATACTGCTGAGGAAGATTCTTCAAAGGCAAAAAATACAGAATAGTTTTGCAAATTTAAGAAACTTATTAAACAGAAACAGATTAAAAATCAAGGTACTATTAATAGTAAAGACAAATAATAACTAAACCCTTTGGAGAAATGGAGTAAATAAAGAAATTGATCAAAATTTTTAATGAAATGCACTAAACAGATCTTGGATGCCAAGATTTTAGCGATTTGATAAAATTAGATTTTTATTTACCTGAAACTACAATTTTTGTAGAAAGACTATCTTCACTCATGAATTTTCTGTGAAGTCAAAGTCAAGATTAAGTATTAAGACATGAAAAAATGCTAATTTAAAGCAGAATTGAGACTTACAATGTGGTAAGTTTTATAATAAAACTGCAAGTGACTAAAATGTATTAAAAATTCATCTGAAAAATATGATTGATTTTATCCTGTAAAATTTTTTACATCAACTTAACCATTAAATTTGATATCATATTATACAGACTATATACTGTATACTCTACATGCATAATAATAATAATATATTGTAATAAAAACAAAGGATGTAGAGTCGAAATTGGAAGCAAATCCGTTGCTAGAGAATGCCTCTAGTCATTTTTTTTTTTTATTGGATGGTCATCATTTCCCTACACAGGGATCAGAGTCACCCTTGTCCCGCAAATAGCACCACAAGGGGGAACGCTTTCTTTATTCATAAATCATAATTTACATTAAGTCAATTTAAACAATAAAAAAAAATGCCTCTAGTCAGTGAAAATGGACTGACTCTGACTAATGGTTTATTATATATTATGTACTAATATAAACATCTGTAAGCCTGATTAGTTATATTAAAGCCAAATGATTGCTCTATTAGATCAGGCTATATAGCCTGATCTAATCCAACAATTATTTTTGCTTTTAACTGTCAAAAGACTCATACAAAGTGGCTAAGAGAATGGGTTAGATCTAGTGTTTTTAAATACTTTACCATGACTACCAATAGAAAACATTTTGTCAATATATATGTAGTTGAAGCTGTTGATAATGGTGATAGCAAGAAACTTTGAAAAATAAAGTACTTCCAGTTTTGATAGGAATGCTTGATGATTCACTTGGTAGTGATGAAATGCCATTGAGTTAATATAATCAAATCTATTTTAAATTATTATGTAGAGGCAGGAGTTGGATTTGGACTTTCTAAAATTCTGAGTCAGTTGTAGCTTGGTCTACTGACTCCTTGGCCCTGAATAAAAATGACATTATTTCATTATTAGATTTTTGAAAATAAAACCCTTTATAAAAATTTATGCTGTGTTTTTTAATACCACCGAATCAATATCACTGATAATGCACTAACATATTTTTAATAATGTTCATATTTCTTGACTGAATTTTAATAATGGGGATGGTCTATATTTATCAGATATAGCTCTTTTCATCCCATTTTAGCATCAAGAAATTATAATCAGCTTACATAAATTCTCTATTCAATGTAATTCTCTGTTAATAATCAACTCCATATTTATATCATCTATAAGATACAATGCTAATAACACAGGTCAACAGTGGTTTTGGTGCCCAGGTATTTTGAGCTGATTTCATATGAATTTGATGTTCTGAATTCAAATATGGCATTAGTTTTTGCCTAGGAGCTCTAATTTTTAAGATATAGCATTTTAGCGAAATATAGTTTTTAATATCTTAAGTTAAATCCATGGATCAAGTAAAAAAACTAAACATGGAATTTTTATTATTATACTAGCTTACCCGTCGCGCATTGCTGTGATCTCAGAAGAAACAAAATGCAAGCAAACTCGTAATGATAAAATTAAATTTTCATTTTATCATTTTTATTGAAACTTATTATTATTATTATTCATTTTCATCGGGAAAATATTTCAAAGTGTTGTTTCAATTCTATTTATTTATTGGAGTGCTTGTGGATACACGATATTTTTTGTTTTTCCGTCTAGTGCGTACACGAATAAATCGGAAGGTTTTCTGACGCGTGAGCCGGCCACATACACTTGTCCATGTGAGAAGCACAGATTCTCCAAATTTAGCCCACGCACTCGCAGCGATTGTCAGAAGTGCGATATTCCTCATTTTTATATATTTTTTAAAATCCTTTATAATTTTCATTATTTAATTGCTCCTTCCTCTCTTCCTTGGCATGTTGTGAAATTTCTGATAGTTGGATAATAAACCGTTTTATTGTAATTTGTCTTTTTAAATTATTTTGAGTCGATAT